>NW_004949156.1:898480-917305 GCF_000317375.1 Microtus ochrogaster
ACAAGTTTGCATTCCCACCAGCAATGGATGAGTGTACCCCTTTCTCCACAACCTCTCCAGCAAAGGCTATCATTGGTGTTTTTGATTTTAGCCATTAGGTCTCTCTTTAAATTGAAATATCACCAAGAAGTTGGGCTAGCTACCCAGCGAGCTCTAGAAAATTTTCTGTCTCTGTTTTCCATCTTGCCTCTGACTTTGGGACATCCAAACTAAGATTCTTATACTCACAAGTCAAATGCATAAGTAATAGAACAAAGCCATAGAGAAGATTTCTAAGACATAATTCTTTTTGGTATTAGAAACTAAGAATAAAATTATATTTCTACCCATGGCAGCAATATTCTGATTTACTTTCACGATGATAATTTAATAGAAGATCAAATTTGCCCTCTGAGCAAAGAAATTTTATTAATTATCATACTCATAGCATCATAAATATTGTAATGAGAAATGCAAATATGAAATGAAGTTTTTATGATAAGTTTAAACTGTCTTCTCTAGAGAAGTATTTACTACTGTTTATTTTTCCTCTTACGCCAGTTGAAAGAATTCAGAATCAGTGGGATGAGGTACAAGAGCACCTTCAGAACCGGAGACAACAGTTGGATGAAATGTTAAAGGATTCAACACAGTGGCTAGAAACGAAGGAAGAAGCTGAACAGGTCATAGGACAGGCTAGAGCCAAGCTGGACTCATGGAAAGAGGGTCCTCACACGACAGATGAAATCCAAAAGAAGATCACAGAGACCAAGGTCAGTGCCGAAGATCACTTTAAAAATAAAATCCTTGTTAAATAAAATCATGCCTTAGATTAAAAGCTAATGGCTTTAATGAAAAGAAAACATACTTAAACAAAAATGAATAGTGAAGTTGGCTTGCCTGCTTGTTTCTTTGCTAACTTTTTGAGACAGTCTCAAATTGAAAAAGCTCCTTCAAGATGGGGTTGCCGGTGAGCGCCACCACACCTACCTGCACCAAATTTTGAGACATAATGCAGGTTAGAAAAAAGCTGATAGCCTTTTGCAACTTTCAAGTTGATTTTCATCTTATAGTATACATGTGGCTTGTTAGTTTATGTTTTGTTTTACTGAAACAGACTCTTAAATAGCCTGCTCCCGATCCTCCTGCCTATGCTTCCTGAGTGCAGAAATTACAGGCATGTGCCTTGCTACCATGCCAAATTTCTGCTGGGGATTGAAATAAAGACTTCCTGGAAGCTAGGCAAGCAGACAGTTGTTCTATTTCCCTACCCATGACCTGGGTTTTACACTGTACTATTTCTTAAGAGCACTTCAAAGATGATATGCATACTATACTTCTGCAGTAGTGTGAATTTAAATTAATGTCTGCCATCAATTCCTTCCTAGAAAATAGATCTATCCCACCTCCCATTCCTTACTTTACAGAGAGCTTTAATAGGAGAAAGAAATGAGTGGGTATCAGAGAAGGTATAAAGGGAACATATAGAACATATATATGTATATACATATATACATATATATATTCTCAATTTCTTTTCCCATTCTCTGATGTTAGCACAGCATAGTCTATGCCTCATATTCTTCTTTCTCTTTTTCCTTTTCTCTCTCTTAAAATAATAGAAATATGTTTCCACTTGATAGTTCAGTCCCCTCTAGGCTAAAAGAAAGGGGCAAAACAATTAATTTTATCAAGTACCATGCATGATGTTTATATACATATGATGCTTTCAGTGTTGCATGTATAAGCCATCTGAAACATTAAGTGCTAAACAGTAGATACTATTAAGAGATTTTTAATCAGTGAGATAATGCAATTGGAAGGTTATATGATTGAGTACTAAGCGCAAAACGATCTACATTTCTGTTTTTACATCTGGCAGAAAATGCTTTCCGGTAAACAAGGATTTGAATCAGACATGAATTATATCATTTAAGAAGAAAAGCCATAGAATGTTCTTTCCATACTGTTTTTTTTTTCATTTCTAAAGTATTTCATTCCCAAAACAGTCTGTCTATATTATGTTAAGTTGCATTTAGAAATAAATCCTAAAATATCAACAGCATAATACAATAAAGTTGATAACAATTGGTTTGTTTGTTATAGTCTATCAGAAGCTGATAAATCCTTTTTACAAGTTTTGTCTAAATCGTCACTTGGGGATAAACATTTCCAGTTGTTTTAAACCATCATGTTAAACATAGTTGCTCTAAGGCCACTGGAAACATGTTTGTTCAGTGCATGAAGGTTTATAGCCAGGCCTAGGATTTCTTTCTTTATTTCTTTCTTTATTTATTTTTATTGAAAAAAAATCTGCTTCCTTTCTGCCTCCCATTTCCCTCCCCCTCCTCCCACTCCTCTCCCCCTCCCCCTACTCCATTCCCCCTTCCTCTCCAGTCTGAAGAGCAGTCCAGATTCCCGGCCCTGTGGGCAGTCCTAGGTCCTCCCCCCTCCATCCAGGTCCAGGAAGGTGAACATCCAAACAGGCTAGGCTCCCACAAAGCCAGTTTATGTAGTAGGATCAAAACCCAGTGCCATTGTCCTTGGCTTCTCATCAGCCCTCATTGTCTGCCCGCTGTGTTCAGAGAGTCCGGATGATCACAAGCTCCATCAGTCCCAGTCCAGCTGGCTTTGGTGAGCCCCAATAGATCAGCCCCACTGTCTCAGTGGGTGGGTGCACCCCTCGCGGTCCTGACTTCCTTGCTCATCTTCTCCCTCCTTCTGTTCCTCATTGGGACTTTGGGAGCTCAGTCCATGTTCCAGTGTGGGTCTCTGTCTCTATCTCCATCCATCGCCAGATGAAGGTTCTATGGTGATATGCAAGATATTCATCAGTATGGCTATAGGATAGGGTCATTTCAGGTTCCCTCTCCTAACTGGAGACATCTCCCTGGACACCTGCCAGCCCCTCTAGAGTCAATTTCTACCATGTTTCATTGACCAGAGCTTTCTTCCCAGTTAATTTCAAGAAGACTAAATGGGATTAATAAATTTTAGCCAATCTTTATCATACCCACTTTGTTAAAGGATCTAAGCTGCTGTGAAGATAAGATCTTCACATATACCAAGAATAATATGAGGCCATGTAGGGTTTTAAGATTCATCATTACCCCTATTATTAGTAATTTCCTGACACAGATGCATAAATAATTTCTAATAATTATTTTCTTAATTTCTGCTCTGACTATTGGAAATGCAGTTCACATGGTTAATCTTGTATGCTCTGTTCTTTTAAATTATTCATGCATACATTACATTCTGACGGCAGTTTTCCCTCCTTCATCTCCTCCCAATTCCTTCCTCCCCGATCTACTACATTTTGTTTCAGAAAAGGGCAGCCCTCCCAAAGAAATCATCCCAAAATATGACATATCATGTTGCAATAGGGCTAAATACATCCCCTCATATTAAGGTTGGATGAGGCGACCCAGTAGGCAAAAAGGGTCTCAAATGCAGACAAAAGAGTCAAAGAAACCCCAAAGCTTCCACTTTTAGGTGTCCCACAAGAACACCAAGCTACACACCCTAACATATGTACAGAGGACCTAGGTCAGACGCAATCAGGATCACTGATTTTTTTCCCCAGTTAATTTCAGGAAGACTAAATGGGATTAATAAACTTTTAGCCAGTTTTCATTATACCCACTTTGTTAAAGAATCTAAGCTGCTGTGAAGATAAAATCTTCGCCTATACCCAGAATATATATATGTATATATATACATATACACATATATGTATATGTATGTGTATGATATATATATATATATATATATATATATATATATATACACTCACTCAGTCTCTGATCTCCCATGACCCCTGGTTAATTGATTCTATGGATAATTTTTTGGGGTGTCCTCAACCACTCTGGTTCCTACAATCCTTGCTGAGTTCTGCCTGCTCTGCTTAATGTTAGGCTGTGGGTCTCTGCATCTGTTCCCACCAGTTGCTGGATGAAGCATCTCTGAGGATGATTATGTTAGGCTCTGGTATAGTCTCCTTGAAGTTAGCATACTATGAATTTCACAGATCATATACAAAAAGCGTTAACATACAAAATTATCAAGAAGAGGGTTTGAGATAGATGTAGAAAAAGGGAAATGAGAGGTAAGTAGTGCTATATGGGAATAAAGAAGGGTCTAAAGATTGACAAGTAAAATATGATCTTACCATGAGAGAACCCTAAGTGAGTGTCAAGAATGATTAGGGTACAGTAAGTAGCTCTTAGAAATGTACATAGCTCTATATAAGAGACTAAAAGAAAAAATATGGATAAGACAAAACAATCTATCTAAACAGGTGTTTAAAAACATCTAAAACAACAAATTATTTTATTATAATTACTATCTCTGTTGATGTTTTAAAAATGGTTTTGAATAGACTTAAGTATTTCATTAAAAATGACTTGACCATTATCTATAAAACCATAGGTATTTTTTTGTCTGTGTTTAGAAACTTAATGATTGGCATGGCTGTCACAGTAAATGTTAAGATCATAAGGCAGATAATAAAGATGGCCAAATCTTTAAAGTTACCACCCACCTCTTCTTGTGGATAGTATACATGAATACTGAAACAAACCTATTTTGTTTATTTTATTTAGTTTGTTGAAACAAACACTCAACAAAACTAAAGTTGAGTGTTTCTTGTATGTTAAAGGCAATGCTAGTCATTTGACAAGCATCATTTTATTTGGTTCTCACAGATTACTTATGAAAGTACTTTTTTTTAATTGTATTCAGAAAGCAGAAGGCTGATGAGATTCAGTAACTTCATTTGATAGGAAAAGAGATGAGGGATGGGAATTTATAGCAATTATTCTTATAAATGATCACACAGATTTTTCTCTTTTACCCTCTATCTATGAGGATAAAACACATTGATAAGTAAAACATTATAAGGCTCTGAAAGAGACAAGAGTAATTATAAACTGAGAAATAAGATTATATTTTAAAAGGGCCAATTGGCTGAAAAAGAATTCATTAGTAATTTATTTATTAAAGTAATGAAATAGTATGCTATGGGAACCTTTTTACAATATTCTCTTTGAAAAACTGAAGATAATTTCAAACTAAATTCCTTTTAGCTAAAACTACTGTTTATGTTTAATTCTTTGCAAGGTTGGGGAACAAATAATGGAGATATCTGCTTTTCATGACTAGTGAGTAATGTTGGCAGGCTTATCACTTACAATTTCCATTTTAAAAGAATGTCTGGAAAAACAGACGAGAAGATACTGGATAATCTGACCTGCACCTCCCTCCTCATAACTTATTGCTACATTTGTGTGCCTAAGATTGCCAGGAGAACCTACTGTCCTTGTAAGGCCCTCTTCAGAGTTTGGGGAGGTGTGGTTATAGCTGACATCCTCCCTTGATCCCGCGTACCTGACAATGACCCAATCTACTCCTAGTAAACAGCAGTGAATGACTTCAAATGCTAGCACAACTCTATGATCATTTTGATGCTTTAAACCAATCACCATACTTGAATTCTACTATCTGGATTCCTAGCAATTTAGATATATTAATGATTCTAAATGTTTAATTCTCTCAAATCTCTTCTAGCTATTATCTACACATACTTTATTTTTTCTAATAATATCTATATTTTTTAATTCTGAATTTCCAGTTTATCGTCGTTGCACGATTTTCATCACTCTGTAATTTCTAGTCATTATCGTTTTTAATTCTTCATACGATTTCACTAAGTTTCATCTTTATCTCTATCTCTCTGGTTAGATATTTTGAAACTCTCCACCTCTTGCTTAGAAAAATAAATGGGAAGTAATTATAGAAATAATACCACATTCACATAGTAGAAATCATTTATGAGATGGGGTTTGGGAAAGCCCACCTTAAAAACCTGGCACATGCCTTTAACCTCAGTGCTAGGGATGTGAGTTTGAGGCCAGCCTGGTTTACAGAGCCAGTTTTAGGACAGCCATGACTGTCATATAGAGAAACCTTGTCCCTGAAAACAAACAATAAACAAAATAAACAAACAAAAAACATGGAAAACATGTCAGAATAGAAGGAGACAGCAGTAGGAGAACACTGGTTGAGCAAAACAAAAAACAAAACAACAAAAAAAGACTGCAGATGGTCTATTCTATGATTAGTAATTAGCAGGTCTTGAAAAATTATCCATATCTATTTTCACATTATCTCCCTGCTGCATAATGAATTAATTTTCTGAAACAAAGACATGCATTTAGAAAGCAGATTATTTTATTAATCACATCTCTTCATTTGATCTTTTTAAAGTTGGTTAAATAAATGCTCTTTTTTTAAGAGAGACAGATGTTACAGGGAAAAAAGCATACAAGATTTCTGTTACAAAATCCCTGGCAATAAGCCATAACACAATCCTATGACTGATGATAGCATTTGGAACTTTCAAAAGAAACAAGTATGCATTGGTACCTGAAATGGCCAGCACTGATCATCCTAGGATTTATTTCATTTGCTACAACCTCAGTTGAGCTCACAGTCTGTTCACCAAGCTAACATTGGTCCAAACGTGGCAGTAAGTTACTAGGAAAAAGAATTATTTCTTCATCACATTGAACTTTTTTTTCTGGTGGTAAGAGAGATTTGGCCAGCTCATAGTTTTCATTTATTTTTCTCCTTTCAGCCTTTGAAAGAGAAATTCCTTTTTTGTCTGCTCTGTGATTGCTTTTGTGTCAAATTCAGCATAAAAGCCTCTCAAACGTGACGGCATTAGCTGTTTTGTGCTTGGCTGAGCTAAGAGTACATGAATTCAATAGAGAAGTGAAATCTTGTTTGAGCCTAGCTGATTTGGCTATTTAATATTTGAAACTACTTCAAGTGAGAAATCTAATAATTTAAAAATTATTAAAAAACATTTCCAGGGCTGAAAAAAAACCTATGTTTTAAATGTGTCCTTTACTGGATCATAAATACATTATAATTGTAATTAATTTTCATACTTAATCCTCTTCTCTAAAGTAGCTACACTGGCTAGTTGAGAATCACAAATTATTTTAGTGGGAAAAAAGAAATCCAGGGTTTTGTTGTATAAAAATAAAAGATACAATTTTATTATATATGGAGGAGGTAAACTTACATACCAGGCAGTGTCCTGTCTAGATATAAATATGTATAATGTTAGAAACTGAATTATTTTATATATGTCAAGCAGATACATTTTGTTATATATGTATAAATGTGTATATTAGCTTTATACAAAGTTATCTCTGCAAATCTAATAATTACAAACGTCTGAAATCCTCTTTTAAGAGCCTAAATGTGGTCATACATTTTAAAACTCCCCTTTATTCTCTCCCGATAGCTGCTACACGAATAAGAAGAATCAATACACTAATAGTATTTTTCTCCTTAAAGTACTTGCAAACTACTAAACTTAAAACATATGGACTATACCTTATATCAGTGATGCAGCAAAAGGAAAACTTCCCCTGCTACTTAGGTACTCTGTATCTAAGGCAGAGGTACCAAGTCTTGTTTGCATTCTTTTACACTCTGATCACAACCTTATTTTGCCTAGGTTTCTGTTCATATTTTAATTTCTTCCGTACTGGAAAATATACTGTGATGACTAGAAAACCACTCCACACACACAAAAAAAAATATTCTGGCAAACAGTTTTAAATTGTCTTAGTGGAAATTATAAAATGAACCAAAACATAAAAATCTCTGAATTGTTATACTTCCACAAAACAGTAATATTAGAGGCTTTTTTCTATTTTCCTGTCATTTTCTTCCAGCTCCACATTAGTTTTGAAAATCATTGGCCTTAGAGCCCCTGGTAGTTATAAAAACTAGCAATCTTATAGCCATCAAGAGTGACAGGATTGATATTCCTCAGAAGCTACATTTTTATTCCAAAAGTGATGGCACTATTTGACCTATCTTTCAACTCTCTGGGAAAAATAAATTTAAAACGAACCTATGCACAGAATCTTGTCTTTATTTGGGCTGACTTAGAGCTATGTCCCCAGGAAAAGGCAAACATTCTTTTTCATAGTACATATCATTCTGTAGCCGTTATTTAACAAGGCATCTTACACTGTAGTGATGTTCATTGAGAAAGCTTGGAGAAAAACTTGAAATGGGCATCTGGGAATTGAGTTGTCCATATGGAGACTTCAAAAGCTCTGACATATTTGTGGAGAGTGGAGAGGGTCTTTGGCATGCCTTCATGAATACATATGTAAAATAAATATAAAAATTACAAACAAGAACCAAATGGAAATACTGGCTTTGAAAAAACAGCCATAAGGAAAAAAACGCATAAGTGGTCAAGAAAAATATTATGAACCTACGTAAAGCAAAAACTGACAAAAATGAAGTGATTATTCAACAAAACATGGCTATTTTTAATGACAAAGTGAATATCTGGAAAGATAAATAGAGGCACTTAAAAATCACTAAAATTTGACAAACACTACGCAATCATAATTCACATAACTCTCCAACATATTAACAACAGATTAAAATTCTATAATTTAAAATTTTTAAGGCTATGAAATAAAATTAAAAATAATTAGCTTCAATGTTTGCAAATATAAAAATAGTGAAGAGAAGAAATATAATTAAAACCTTGAGCAAAATGAAAATAAAAATACAAAATACTTAGGCATCTGAAGAAGGAGATGTGTCATTGTGAGGGAAAAAAATGAAGAAAACTAGCTAGCCAAGTTTTATATTGTTTGAAGAAGAAAATCCTAATGTGGATGTTGGTGGAAATAATGAAAGAAAAAATGAATTCAATACTTTTTGATAAAAATAATTTAAATAACAGAGAAAGAATTTTTATATTTAAAATTTTTAATTTAAATTTTAATTTTGCAAATTTTTAAATTGAAATTTTTTTAAATTTTCAATTTTCAAATTCTAAATTTCAAATTTTCAAATTTCCATTTCTAAATTTCAAGTTTTTAAATTTCAAATTACAATTTTTTAAATTTTAAATTCTAAATTTCAAATTACAAATCTTTAATTTTTAAATTTTAATTCTCAAATTTTTAGATTTTTACATTTTAAAATGAAATCTTTCAATTTCAAATTTTGAAGTTTTTCAATTTTATAATGAAATTTTAAATATAAGATTTTAAATTTTAAATTATCAAATTTTAAATTTTTAAATGAATTTTTGCTATGAATTATAAAATTTAATTTAGAAAATATTATGAAAATGAAGAAATAACACAATTAATTGTAATATTGTAATATTGCAAATTAATTGTAAAATATTATAAATTAATTGTAAAATTATAATTTATAATATTATATATGTGTGTGCAAAACATAATTCTATCATTTCTAACAGGATAAATGAACTTAATAGATTTACAATATGCAAAATAAGCCAAGTACAAAAAGACAAACATCCTATTATGTTACATGGATTTAGATATGGAATTTAATCACTACAAACTTACACAAGTGGAGATAAGAACGGTGGTTACAAGAAGTGTATTGTATTGTGGTGGATATCATGTCCCAAGTTTTCAGAAATAATAATAATTAAATCCTCCATGATTATTATACAACATGTTGATGTGGTTAATAATAAAACCATTGCATGCCTCTAAACGTTTTAAAACCACATTTCAAATGCTCTAATACAAAAATTGAACACTATATGACATGGCAGATTAAGTTCTTTACTGTAAAGTAGTAACAATACACATACATCACACACATCACATTATATCCATAAGAATGTATAATTGTCATGTTAATTAAAGTAAACATTTAAAATAAAAATAATTAAAGTTTATTTATATGAAAAATTAACCTATTTGGGGATGAAATGTAAAACTGAACACAAGAACTAAAGTGTTAAGAGTTGGAAGATGGCTTAGGACTTAAAATCACTTCTTTTTTTTTCTTTTTATAATTGATTTTATTGAACTCTACATTTTCCTCTGCTCCCCTCTCTTCCTCTCTCCTCCCCTCAACCCTCCCCCATGGTCCCCTGGCTCCTAATTTACTCAGAAAATCTTATCTTTTTCTACTTCCCATGTAGATTAGATCTACTTAAGTCTCTCTCAGTGTCCTTATTGTTGTCTAGGCCCTCTGGAATTGTGATTTGTAGGCTGGTTTTCTTTGCTTTATGTCTAAAAAACACCCATAAGTGAGTACATGTGATAAATTTTTTTCTGAGTCTGGATTATCTCACTCAATATAAAGTTTTCTAGATCCATTCATTTATATGCAATTTTCAAGATGTCATTTTTTTTCTGTTGTGTAGTACAGACCTAAACAGAGAACTCTCAACAGAGGAATTTAAATGGCTGAAAGACACTTAAGGAAATGCTCAACATCCTTAGCCATCAGAGAAATGCAAATCAAAACAACTCTGAGATGCCCTCATACACCTTACATCAAATTTCGAGATCTCATCGTTTTTCTCTGTTGTGTAGTACTCCATTGTGTAAATGTACCACATTTTCCTTATCCATTTCTCGGTCCGAGGGGCATGGATGTTGTTTCCCGGTTCTGGCTATGACAAACAAAGCTGCTATGAACATAGCTGAGTACATGTCCTTGTGGCATGATTGAGCATGCTTTGGATATATAACCAAAAGTGGTATTACTGGGTCTTGAGGAAAGTTGTTTCCTAATTTTCTAAGAAATTGTCACAGTGACATCCAAAGGGGCTGTGCCAGCTTGCACTCCCACCATCAGTGCAGAAGTGTTCCCTTTTCCCCACAACCTCTCCAACATAATTTGTCGTCAGTGTTTTTTATCTTGGCCATTCTTACAGGTGTAAGATGGAATCACAGAGTTATTTTGATTTGCATTTCTCTGATAACTAAGGATGCTGAGCAGTTCCTTAAGTGTCTTTCAGCCATTTCAGATCCCTCTGTTGAGAGTTCTCTTTTTAGGTCTGTATTCCATTTTTTATTGGATTTTTGTGTTCTTTTGTTAACCAATGTCTTGAGTTCTTTGTATATTTTGGAGATCAGACCTCTGTCTGATGTGGAGCTGGTGAAGATCTTTCCCCATTGTGTAGGCTGACATTTGTCTTGTTGGCCATGTCCTTTGCTTTACAGAAGCTTTTCAGATTCAGGAGGTCCCATTTATTAATTGTTTCTCTCAATGTCTGTGCTACAGGGGTTATATTTAGGAAGTGGTCTCCTGTGCCAATGCGTTCAAGTGTATTTCCCACTTTCTCTTCTAAGAAGTTTGGTGTGGTTGGCTTCATGTTGAGGTCTTTGATCCATTTTGACTTGAAATTTTTGCTTGGCAATGGATATGAATCTATTTTCATTCTTTTACATGTTGACATCCAGTCCAGCATCATTTGTTAAATATGCTTTTTTTTATTTTATAATTTTTGCTTCTTTGTCAAAAATCAGGTGTTTGTAGGTGTGTGGATAGATATTTAGGTCTTCAATTTGGTTCTCTTGGTCTTCCATTCTGTTTTTTGCCAATACCAGGCTGTTTCCTGTACTGTAGCTCTGGAGTAGAGGTTTTAGTCAGGAATTGTGATGCTTCCAAAAATTCTTTTATTGTACAGGAATGTTTTGGCTATCCTTAGTTTTTTTTTTTGTTTTTCCATATGAAGTTGAGTACTGTTCTTTTGAGGTCTGTGAAGAATTTTGCTGGGATTTTGCTGGGCATTGCATTGAATCTGTAGATTGCTTTAGGTAAGATTGCCATTTTACTATGTTAATTCTACCTACCCAAGAGCATGGGAGAGATTTCCACTTTCTGGTGTCTTCTTCAATTTCATTCTTCAAAGATTTCAAGTTCTTGTCATAGAAGTCTTCCACTTCTTTGGTTAGAGTTACTCAGAGATATTTTATGCTATTTTTCGCTATTATAAAGGATGGTGTTTTTCTGATTTTTTTCTCAGCCCATTTATCATCTCTGTACAGGAGGGCTACTGATTTTTTTAAGTTAATCTTGTATCCCGCTATATTACTGAAAGTGTTTAGGAGTTATAGAAGTTCCTTGGTAGAATATTTGGGGTTGCTTCTGTAAACTGAACTTTTGCCATCGTGAGTACTAGCATTTGAATCCCAGCATCCATGTATCAAGCTGAGTGTCCACTAATTGCCTATCAACCTCATTTAAAAAGATGAGGGACAGGCTCACTGGAACTTGCTGACTTCCAACATAGTCAAGAAAAGCAATCCAGATTCAGGGAGAGACCCTATTTCAAATAAATAGATACACTGTGTTAAAATATGACATTAATCACCATCTTCTGGTCTGCATATGCATGTATGAAGTTGCATACACAGCACACAAATATACACACATACACACTCACACACATGTGCACATAAACACAAACACATAAAACTTTAACATATTTCAAGAAAGCATAGGGGTACAAAATACTGTTGGATACTATCTTTTTAGATGAAGACCAAAAATAAATGTAATAAAAGACACACAAATTATATTTTATCAAAACTAAAACTTTTACACTTCAAACAATGCCAATAACTTAAAAGATAATCTTCAGGAAAGGAGAAAATATTTTAAATGGTATCTGTGACAAAGAATATATTCAAAAAATATTTAAACTCTAATAATTCACTTACAAAAATACAAATAAATGACCCAGATACAGAAATTATTTTAATAGAAAAATTTTTGGAAATAGACAACCTTAAATAAATCATAATATCGTTATCACTATTGATGAGAAAATATAAATGAAAAACAATGAAATAGTACTTTGCACTCATTAGAATAGCTAAAATAAAGAAGTCAGACTATGGGATGTAGAATAATTGGAACCCTTGTATATTTGATGAGAATTTTAAATGATGAATATTTTCAGATGTGATCGTACTCACCTATAATCTCAGCAGTAGACACAAAGAGTCAGAAGGATCCCTGAAAGTTCCAGGCCAGTGTGGGCTATATAACAAGTTCCATGTCAGGATCGCTATGGATCTCCACCAGAGTTTCCTCTGACTCCCCCCTGCCAAGGCCCAGTCCAACATCTTTCAGGTCCTCAGCTGGCCTGAGTTAGTGGGAGCTCACTGAATCTGGACTGATAACTGGGGAACACAGGACAGAACTAGCCCTCTCCTTGAATGCAGGCAACAGCGGTGTGGTTTGTGCAGTATGTGAAGACATGGCAGTGGTACCGGGATCTAATTCTAATGAATGGACTGACTTTGTGGAGCCCATTCTCTATGGAGAGATACCATGCTCAGTCTAGGCATGGTGAGAAGTCGGGGAGGGGCTTGATCCTGCCTCAACAAGCTGATGGGACAGAATTCATTGACTTCACAGGGGAGACCTTACCCTCTTTGATGAGCAGATGGGGGATATAGGATGAGAGGAAGGTGAGGGAAACTGGGATTGGATGTAGAACAGAAGAAAGAAAGGAAGGAAGGAAGAAAGGAAGGAAAGAAGGAAGGAAGGAAGGAAGGAAGGAAGGAAGGAAGGAAGGAAGGAAGGAAGGAAGGAAGGAAGGAAGGAAGGAAGAGGACAGCCAGAGCTATGTAATGAGACCCTGTCTCAAGAAAACATACAAATGAATGAACAAATTGGGAAAATAAATAAACTGTGGAAACAATGGGAAAATATTCAACAGTTTACAATAATATAAATATTAGCATTCTATTGCTAAATATATACACAAAAGGAATAAAAATAGACACAAACAATTTGTACAGAAGTCCATGGTAGTATTAACCATCATATCCAGACAGCATAATCAACCCATGTGTTCATCAG
This sequence comes from Microtus ochrogaster, assembly GCF_000317375.1. Classification (NCBI taxonomy): domain Eukaryota; kingdom Metazoa; phylum Chordata; class Mammalia; order Rodentia; family Cricetidae; genus Microtus; species Microtus ochrogaster. Next base: position 912,161 of record NW_004949156.1, read on the forward strand.
CAAAGGAATGCATAAACAAAATGTGGTACATCCAAAAATTAAGTCTTCCTCAATGATAAAACTTCATTATGATGCTAATATTAGAACACAGATAAATCTCAAAGTCATTAAGTTAATTGATATAACCCAGTCAAAAATATAATTGTCTCTATCGGCATATATATAATACAAGAAATAACTGGGGATAAGACAATGGAGAGTGGAAAGTTAGTATTATTAGTATGAGGTTTTATTTTATAGAGAAGAGACTGTTCCAAAATCGGATTATAGGAACAGTAACACATCAATGTTAATCAATGAAAAAAACGCATACTATTTTAATGGGTGTATTTAATAGGTGGATTATGTAATGGTAAATCTGCTTTTAAATTTATATAGGTATATCAATGAAGACTTCAGATTTTTGCCTAGGTTTTAAAAGTGCAGATATGTAATCTCATGACAAGAGAGACTTGTGAATGTAATCTCTCATAGGACACTCATGGGATTTGAAGTTACCAAGAAATTCAGGGATGGTAGCACAAGAAAATGCTACTTTCCGGGGATTTCTGATGTTCGTTTGGGGCTGGTCCTACTGGACCCCTTCTACATGCTCTCAACCAGACTTCTCTTAGAAGCCTGGGATATCTGGATGACTTGTTAATTACAATACTGCTAAAGCCTTTTAATAAAGTCAGCAAATTAAAGTGAGAGCTCAAATAAAGAGAATGCTTTCCAAAATGTCATAATGAAATTAAGGTAATGAAACACTTGGAGGACTTTCCTCCCTTCCTTTTGTATAAAACTTCTTCCAAAGAAGCTGGAAGAGAAATGGGGCCTGAAAGTAAAGAGGGGAAAAATAAATTGTGTGCCATTAGTTTAATTATAAAAATTCATTACATGAAGCCATGTAAGACAGAAAATAATGGAACTCTAATGGGTTGGCCGATAACACATTTACTAGCCTGCTCTCAGCTTGTAGTCATTGTGGAAAGGACAAAAAGTAGCAGCACTGGTATGGAACCCTCAGAGCTGTTGAAAGATTAATCATTTCCAGTAAGCTGGAAAATGAGGGCCATTTTCTTAAATAGTATCCTGTAAGGAATGTTACCTTGTGAGACAGAATTGTTTGGTAATGTCAAAGGTTTAATAGATGAGTCTTAGAGTTAATGGTGAGAGGCTTTACATTCTAAATAGCTTTCTTGCACATATTTTAACATTTCTATTATAAATCCATAGAGGATTTTTATAGGTCATTTTAATTCACACTGGAAAGAACGAAATTAACTTTACTTTCCCCAATAAAGATTTTCAGAACATTAATTCTTATTTATAGCTAAATTGTTTCATTTTTAAAGAACCAAAACAAACATGTTTTTTTCTGCTTCCTATGAACACCTTGCTGTAGTTTGCATAATAATTTTCCGAAAATGTTATGATCATTGAGAAAGCAGTTTTGTGTTCTTCAAAGTTCAAGTACAGAAAATATAATTACTTCCAATAAATTTATTTATATGTAAATATATGTCATCCATCTAGATTGAATCCTGAGCCCTGATACCTGCACTTTGTGATGTCTTTCACCGACTTCACCATCTTAAAAAAGTGTCATAACTTTAAGAACTTTTGTATTATTAAGTGAACAGTTGCAAAACTTGCAACAGGAAGTTGCAAGCAGCAAAAATTGCAGCAGGATAGAAACGTTAACATAAGCTGAAAGTGGATACATAGGTGTGCTACTTATGCTTGTGGTATGTATTAGCAGAGGGAAGGTTAGAATTTTGTTCTTTGTGTAGCTTAAACATTTTACACAGGGGCACATCAAAGGTAACATTTTTCACTGCAAAAATTTAACTCAGACAGTGATATGTAGGTTGAAGGCCAGTTTGAATGTAGAAAAGGTGAGTTAACTAACTGTTGTTGCAAAATGTGAGCAAAAGATGATGAGGACATAAATTAAGGAAAGAGAAATGAAGGTGGAAATTTAAAGAATAAGGGGACTTCATGAGGTATCTACCTTGGAGGTAGATGTAACCCCTTTCTCCATTTCTAGTTGAGAATCGGTTTAAAATCAGAAGGAATAGACAATTGAATCAGATACAAAGTTTATAAATAATAATATTTAATAGACAGGCAAAAACACCTTGCATTCTATAAGAGGATAGAGCCAAGGAAAGAAAAACCTTCCAAGGAAGTGAGAGTAGTTGATAGTACCTGCTAGTGAAAATCAATTAAAAGACAAGTTTCTGACTTCCCAGAGGTACAGACCATTGGTAACAAAACCAGTTGACTACTTCCTTCCAAAAGTTTCAGTAACAACCAAACTTGAACTGCAAGTATCCGACAAAAATAAGTATGCATTGCCTGTTTACTAGGTTACAACTTGAGAGGGGCTTCAGATGGATTGTAGTAGCTGTACTACCACGTGTCATTTCAATATCCTCTCGCTCAGATCATTAAGCTAGCTGAGGGCAAATCAGTCTTATGGTGGTGGGGAGGTATATGCACTGAAAACACACTTTAAGCCTCTGGTCCCATTAACTTCTTGTTCAAATTAGACAAAGCAACATGGTCAAGATCAACGTTATGGTAAGATGGTAAACTTAGCCTTCTGTGGGAGAAACTTCAGAGTTTGCAGGCAGAGATAAATAAAGTCAGTGAGATGGTTTAGCAGATAAAACTGCTTATCACCAGGCCTGATGAACTAAACTCAATCCACAGGACCTGTCAAGGTGGACGGGGCCTCTGACCTCAGCATGCATATCGTGATGTGCCTGGCTTACACAGCACACAGACAGACAGACAAATAGATAAATCAACTTTCAAGGATGAATTTAGGACAGTAATCAATTTTGTTGCAGTTATGTCTGTCAGAACAGTTTTCTTAGAACGGTGAAGGCAGAATTGCATGACAAAAGTGGTAGCAATGAGTAATTTCTGAATGGTATAACTGCAAAAAGAAAGACAATAATCCCGGTCACAATCTGTTGTTTAAAGAAGAAATAGTCGCTATTGATTGAAGGCTGCAGAGAGGGACCCCACAAAGCAGGCAGGAGTTGAAACACAAAGAGAAAGGGAGCACATGGAGGAAGAGCCCCTATGTGAACCCAGATGCTAAAATTAGCATTCAGGAACAAAATACTTGTTGTCCCCTGAGACTGAAAAGGAGGAAAGTCTTCTATTCTATGAATCTGATGATTGGTGTATTAAATGACCTCTGTGGAAGCATAGGTAGGGCCATTTGCTGTGACATTCCATTCTGTTGATATTGTCAGGATGGAGTCTGGATACCACAGCAAATATTTCAAACAGAAGTGTAATTCTAAGAACTGGGTCTATAGCTACTGAAGAAGCTGAAAAACACAACAGGAGATAGGTAACTCCAGATTTAACAACTTCAAGAAGACGATAACACTTTAAAACCTGAAAACTCAGAGCTACAAATGCCCAAAAACCATAACCATCAGATGCTAACTCCAGCAGTGGTGTGGCTACACAGTGCATGTGAGAAATTCTTAGGCTGAAGCAACACCACCTCTCTGCTATTCTGTTTCATGCCAGTGTTTACTATTGGCCTGATTCAACAAGACACCAGCGCACAGAAGGAACAGGGGAAAACAGATTTCTTACCAGGGTTACTCCATCTAAATTACTGTGTGAAGCAAGAACAGAAGATAGATCTAAGAGATAATGAGTTCTTGATCATTAGCTAATAGAACCAAAATTTTCCATGAATCCCTTGGTTCAAGACACACACACACACAAACACACACACACACAGAGAGAGAGAGAGAGAGAGAGAGAGAGAGAGAGAGAGAGAGAGAGAGAGAGAGAGAGTTTACTTTGGTTGTGTTTTCCCCTCCCTCAAGTCCTTCCAGATCCTCTCCCATTCCCTACACATCCAACTTAAAGTTGTTTCTCAATAAACAAAAAGAAAATATAACACCAAAACCAATAAAGCAACACTCTAAAATAAACTGTGGAGTCCATTGTATGTTGGTCAACTGCTCCTGGTTCACATACTCTGTATATTCAAGAAAATTTATTTTTTTCCTCTCACAAGCAGGCTTAAATGACAGTTTTGTGGGTTAACCTTTTGTCTAGCAGCTAGGTTTTCATTCATGTATGCATGTATTTAATCATTTCTAAATATGACAAAATAATATCTAATAAGATAGAACAAAACTATCACATCAAAGTTGGATAAGATAAACCAATAGAAGAAAAAGGGTCAAGGAAAAGGCGCAAGAATCAGACAACCACTCGTTCACACACTCAGCAATTCCATAAAAGCATTAAACTGTTAGTCATAATGTAAATGCAAAGGACCTGGGGAAGACCATGAATGCTCTGTGCATTCTGCTTCAGTCTCCGGGAGTTCATATGAGCTCTGCTCATGGTGATTGAGAGGGCCTTATTTTCTTGCTGTCCTTCATTCCTTTTGGCTCTTACCGTCTTTGTGCCTCTTCTTTAGTGGTTTCCCTAAACTCTGAAAGGAAGAAATTGATGAAGACACCCCAGTTACGACTGGGTGATTCAAGGATTCTCACTCTGCATATTGTATGGCTGTGGGTCTCTGTATTTGTTCTTATCAGCTACAGGATGATGGTTGAGCTAGACTCTGATCTATGAGAATAGCAGAACCCTTTTAGGGAGTCGTTTTATCACTCCTTTTTGTTTTGTTTTTCAGAGGAGTTTTGGGGGTTTTATTGTTCTTTTTGTTTTGATTTGTTTTTTTAGACAGGTATTATTTGGTTTTACCCTAAGTCCCTTGGCTATCTAGTCTCAGGTTCTTGGTCAACTAAGGAATGTATGGATTGGGTATGGATTCCGTCTCATAGAGTGGGCCTTAAGTCAAACCAGTTGTTGGTTGGTCACTCTCCCCAGTTTTATGTTACCATTGCCTTAACATATCTTAGAGGTAGTACACCATTGTGGATAAAGGCTTTGAGGATGTCTTGGTGCTGGTGCTTACATTTCTCCTTACACAGTGTGCCAATTTTTTTTATACCAAAGACACTGGAACATAGTGGTGAAGGTTTTGGTTTTTTTTTTTTTTTCGTGGAAATAGTTTATTTTATTTATTTATTTATTTATTTTTATTTTTTTTATTTTTTTTATTGAGAAAAAAATATTTCCGCCTCCTCCCAGCCTCCCACTCCTTCC
>NW_004949156.1:917405-926234 GCF_000317375.1 Microtus ochrogaster
GAAGAGCAGTCAGGGTTCCCTGCCCTGTGGAAAGTCCAAAGTCCTCCCCCCTCCATCCTGGTCTAGGAAGGTGAACATCCAAACTGGCTAGGCCCAGTGGTGAAGGTTTTATGTAGGCACCAATTCAACACATCCGTATTCAATGAGTTTTGTGGGTGTTATCTTCAGCAACAGAGCCTTGCTATCAGTTTATGAAGAGCAACTTATAGTCTTAGCAACAGCCTATCTTGTTTGGAAATTCCCATGGGAACTCTTTGACCAACAATGCAATTAGATGTAATAAAATTCTGGTACTGGAAGCTTTATTTGGTGACAATAGATGGCAGTTGGGATTCTGTCTCTCCCAATTATTTGACAGTTTCATTGAGGTCACCTTCATATATGTATATATTTTAGGAAGTTTTGACTGTTTTAGGTTTCCATACTACTCTTCAAATGTCACTTAATTTTAGCTGTCTCTCTATGTATCCCCTGTCACAACTCTCCCTTCCTTCTCCCTCCCTACTTGCCCCCTCATTTCTGTCCCCACTTCCATCCATATCTGTATATTTTATTTCCCTTTCCTAAAGAGATGTACCTGTTCCCTCTAGTCCCTTACTCTACACATACCCTTTAAGAGCCTATGGATTTTTAATTTGATTATTATTGACTTATGAGCTGTGTACATAGTATTAAGATCCTGTTTTCTAATTTTCTGAACAATTTGATTTTGATTTTGCACACTTCTCACAACATGCTTGATGCACAGGCAGTTAGTAGCTCCATCCTCTTTTTGAGAAAATAAAACAGAGACATACAAAGTTATTCTGTTCCTTAAGATAAAACTGTAAGACAATAAGCAAACAAGGCTTCCTTGGAAAAGGGCTTTTTGTTGCTCCTCACAGCTTATCATGAGATCCTTTAAGACATTCATTTAGAGTTTCCAAAAGCAAGTTAACTTTGGACAAGTATTCATTTCACTGGTAGGTAAGTATCCCCAATCACCTGATATAAGAAAAGTTTTGTAATAACATTGCAATTTTAGTTCTATAGCTATCTATTCTCTTTTATCTTCTAAGGTAAAGAGGAACATATCCAGCTGTTATATCTGTACAATGCCTATAAAATAGGAAGCCATTTCTTTTGCATTCAGCAGGGGCTCTCACTGTGACTGTACATGAGATTTTAACAGCAGTCATGGTAATCATAGCACTAGTAATTATAGTAATAGGTAGTATTTATTTAAGTCTTTGATTATGGCAGATAGCTTTGTTTTACATGATTTTTTTCTTACAATTTTTCTTCCAGGCATTTTCCCACATACTCTTCTCTCGGTGTAGATAAAATATTCACATTTAACAAAGGAGAAAGCTGACTCATGGACAGCTTTTCCTTTTGTCATATAATTATTAAGCAATTCATTCAGCAGGGCTACCCAGCAGGTACATTCTATAACCCACACTTCAACTTGACTTCATATGTTTATGTATATATATATATATATATATATATATACATATATATTACATATATAAAGTCAAAGAAGACAAACATTAAAATAAAAATTAATACTCAAGATTCGTGAAGACTTTCAATGTGTTTAAACATAAGAAATGAAAAGGAAATTTTGTATTCGAGGAATTTTTTAGAAAGAGAAGCACTCGTGGGATTAATTCACATCCACATAGCTTGTACTTATGATGGGAATCTGCAAAGTAGAAACAGGAACTATTTCTTGTTTGTCAGTTTAGCAGTTCTTGGTAAAAGAAGTGTTGAAGAAAGACTGACATGTCACAAGGATAGATTTCAGTTGTTTTGTGATACCAACAACCACGTTCTGTGCCAAAAGAGAGTCCCTCTCTTCCTCTCTCTGTCATTACCTCACTCTATTTCCCCTCTTCTGCTTTCACAGCACTTTAGTATTTTAATAATAGCTTGATAAGCTGAATCTATGTGCTCTGTACAGTAAGTGCTACGATTTAGCTGATTCCAAAATAGAATATTCTAATTAAGTGAGAAATGGTGGATTACATAAAAATTCTAACTTTGTGAGGGATAGAAGTCCAAACAAATGCATTGAATTATACCAAAATACCAAGATTTTCTTTTGTGCATATAAACATCATGCTAATACAAAACAAAATATATTAAATAAAAATGTCTCACAAATCCAAAAAAAAATGTCTCTTACTTTCAGAAACTTCTATGATCATTTTTCTTCTGTTCATACTGAGTTTTAAAAAATGCATTCTGTTTTGCTGCAAGAAAAGTGTGGTTGTCTTTGTTGTTTGTTTAGGTACTAGGGATTGGACCTGAGCCTTGAACAAGAACTCTACCACTGAGTTACAGCCTCAGACCAATCATGTTCTCTTTACCATGATTATTATACACATTATTGATTATTTTCTAATATCATCTTGAGTAAATATTAAAATTAGTCTTTTGGTGAAATTTTTAATGTGATAATACACTTACCTTTTTGAATATTTTATTGGGGTAAAAAAATAATAAGTGCTATTATGGGGTCACTTGGTGTTTATTGCCAAATTGTTATAATATTATGTTTCCAAACATAGAATGTAAGAATTTCACTAGTCTTCCCCTATATGAAATTTGGTTAACTATCATCAAATTATACCTTCTTGATTTAATACATTTATATTACTTGGAAGTTAAGTTTCTTTTATAAAATGACTTTATTCTGCCACTTCATTTCATTGCCTGTTCATATTTCTCTATTCTTGCACCTATACCTTCCCCCCTCCACACTGTATCAAGCATAAATTTCTTAACACTTTAATTCTACCTTAATGTGTAGATCTCGCCAACAAGTGAAAGTGGTAGCCTGATATGCTTCCATATGTACATGACCTTGGGTGACTTCTTTCCAATGAAGAAATGGCTGATTGGATTACACTCAACTGTCAAAACAAACAAAGAAAAACACTTCATTTTTTTGGTTTAGAATTAGTTTTATATCTTGCCTTGTATTCGAATATTAAAGTAAAGTATCTTTAAAGTATTTTAATCCTTCAGAAACTGTGTGGTAACAGTCCTCGTTTTGTTCAGCGTTTTCAGTATGCAGAGTTTGTTAAATGCCAGTAGATGGCACTAATTACATAAACAATTCAACAAGTTAATGAAGGGAGGAGATGCATGTTTTGTGGCAGATAACGGTAGATGTGTGGCGAATGATTTGGCTCTGGATCTTCTTTGGGACTATTTTGCAGATGATACCAGAAACGTCCACATGATTTTGTTCTATGTCACATTCTAAGCAATTACAAATGAGTCTTTTATAATTTATTCTTTCCTATGATTACAAAACTAAGCTTGTTTTATAACCAACTTATTGGTACTAAATTGAATTACCTGAACGGAATGAATGCTTAAGATCCTGCATTTGAAATCTCATCATGGAAAGCATGTTAATTTACACCATGATAGCTGATTGACTCACGTGACAGGTGACTTGAGGAGACATGCTGTGACCTGAAGAATCAGTAACTATTTATGAAATATTTAGAGGTATCCACCTAGGAATATCGCTGGATGAAAAGTGACATTAATTTTTTTTTCCTATGCACACCTATAGCAGCTGGCCAAAGACCTCCGCCAATGGCAGGTAAAGGTGGACATGGCAAATGATTTGGCACTGAAACTTCTTCGGGACTATTCTGCAGATGATACCAGAAAAGTACACATGATAACAGAGAATATCAATGCTTCCTGGGGAAATATCCATAAAAGGTAAGAACCACTTTGTATCTCAAACAATTTGTCAACTGTAATAAAGGAGCAGTTACCCTGCCTGGACAGGACTGCTCTGTTAAACTACAGTTGGGGATAATACGAGATGACAAACGCTAATTCAACTCAAAAACTTGGCCTTCCTGTCCTGTTTTAATGAGGAGAAGACTGGCATTTGGTGAAGTGAAATTATTTGCCCCCAATAACAAAGACAATGGTGGAGCTAAGCAATTAATCAAAAACAAAACCAGAAAAGAGCAGTGGAAGTGGCTGGGGTCAAGCTCCCTCTGGAGGTCATATGTTAAGTGAGCTGCTTCCTCCACTTCGGCCCCAGCTTTGAATGTTTCAACCTCCTTCCTATAATACCAACCAATTTTGAACTGAGTGGTTGATCCGTTGATGGAATAAGCAACTCTCAAGGACTAGATTCGCCAGCTACCAACGAACACTTGATATGCAAAGAATAACAAAAATTAACTGCTCTTAGAGGTACTACCTCTTCACATTAGGTCCCATCTTCTTATCAACTATTTTAACCCTGTTGGGCTTTTTTTTACATTGATGCTTACTCTATTAATAAAACATGAATCTCATTATTAATTATCTTTTATTTGTCTCACAAATGAGTCTAAAGACAATGAGGGCTAAAACTGTCCCCTTTCTTTGACACAACCGCTCATGCTAAAGCAGATTATATAATAAGGAATTGGTAAATAATGATTCTGTTTGCACAAAGTTTTACCTTGAGTGTGCTGCTATAGATTTATTATTGTTGGGCTCTTATTTTTAATTGTGCATGCAAACAGAGGCAAAAAAATTGTACCTGTATAATGAGGAGCAGGATAACAGAGAAAAGTAAATCCCATGAATTACCAGAAAAGTCAGTTAGGCAATTCTAATTTGGAGAAAAATCTTAGCATGGAGGGGAAAAATAAAATAGATTTTAAGCTACGAGAAAAAAGTCTTAGGAGTAATGAGCTATTTATATGCAAACCTGAACTAGGGATGGAAAGTGAAAATTCCTAGGGAGTTTGATTAAGCTCATGACCATAGAAATAAAGCACTGAATTCCAGAAAGAAGATTCAATCTAAAGTTGAAAAGTTACACTAGAACCCTTTCCAAAGGACCCCAGTGAAGAAATAACACGTTTTAAAAAGGGACCAATACTAGGGGAAATCTTCGGCCTAGTTCCTCTTTCCTCTCAGGACAGGGTCTAGGGTCAGTCTTCTGCAAGTGCCGATGTGTTAACTGTTTTGTTAACCAGGACATAGTAGGTTTGGAAAGAAGTATCCAAATAAAACTAACTGGTACTAGAATGTTAACCAGTAGATCCCCACAGGAAACACTGAGGCTTGTCAAACAGAGAAGATCTCAAACAGAAGTTTCTTTGAGTAAGGGAGTTAAGATCAAGTAGTAATGTGGTGAATTTATGGGATATAAACTATGAATGGACGAGGAGGAAAGCTTCTTGCTCATGAAAAAATAGAGATTTGGGAGTTGGTCTATTCTATTTACACTGTAATTTTTCATGGGCCCTTCTTCTCATAATTTCATGATCAATAATGTTGTACTTGTCTCAGGTCTTTCCTCACGTTAGATTAGTCTTTGGATTCTTTGGGAAAATGGCTTTTGATTCTGGTTTGTAGGCTTCATTCCTTAAAAACTCCATACTTACGTTGGGCAGTAGTGGTGCATGCCTTTAATCCCAGCCCTCGGGAGGCAGAAGCAGGAGGATCTCTGTGAGTTTGAGGCCAGCATGATCTACAAGAGCGAGTTCCAAGATAGGCTCCAAAGCTACAGAGAAATCCTGTCTTTAACCTCCCTCTCCAAAAACAACAACTACAAAATAATAATAAAAACAAAACAAAACAAAACAAAAACCTATCTACTTAGGTCAGGCAGTAGTGGCACATGCCTTTAATCCAGCACTCAGGAGGCAGAGTCAGGTGGATTTCTGTGAGTTTGAGGCCAGCTTGGCCTACAAAACAAGTTTCAGGACTGCATGTTACACAGAGAAACCCTGTCTCAAAAACAAAATTTAAAAACTGCCTACTTCAGAAAGAACAAATTACTTACCCAATGAGTAAATAACAAATTCAATGTTTTCATCTCTGTTTATATTCTCAGCCCATGCACAATATATAGTTCACCAAGCTACTTTTGATGAATGTCTCAAGTAACTTCCCTGCTTTTATCTCCAGCTACTTATACCCCTTGTGATGTGTATCGATCTGTGTGTTTTCAGTCATATGATGATGACGTCCAATCAATATTTTCAAGTGAAGACACTCTTCAATTTTTGACCAGTATGTCCTACTATTTACTTTCTGTTTTAATTTCCCACAGGAACTTAAAATTGAATAGATCCAAAACTGAACTCATCTTTCCCCTGCACCAAGCTTTTTCTCCAAATGGAACTATTTCCCCCTATGATTCCTAACCAACGAGCATTGCACCTCATTCAGCTGTTTGTTTTGAGAATCTAGGAGACACACTCGATTTCTCCCTCTACAAATATCATTGTTAAGCTTTAGGAAAACTATTTGCTATCTATATATCTTTCAAAGCCAGTCTCCTTTCTCGGACTCTTCTCCTCTACCACGACGTCTTGTTTAAATTGTGAAGATGACCATAATTGATTCACTTCTGGTCCTCCTCCTTTCTAACCCCTTCTCCATGTAGACTCTGGGGTGTTTGTTATTCACTCATTGAATTCCCCTAGTTCACTTGCCTCCCTATTTTAATGACATTTCTAATTTATTCATTGCTTTTTTTTCCATTCTGAAAATGCAATACAAATTCTTGTGCATGCTAGGCATATACTCTTCCCATAAGCTACATACCCAGCCCATATTTGTTGATTTTAAAGCACAGTCTATGCTGTGTTGTAATATTTGGCCTTGTCTTAAAATTCTAGCCTAATTGATTGCTCTACTTGGCTCCTTCTCCACCTGGCCTCACACAATTGATGGTGACCTATTTTCACTTCCTTTTAGCTATGCTTTCTCTGTTACCTGCTGACTGGTACACTTTCTTCAGTCTTTGGGTGTTTATGTTCTGCTCATTATCAAGGTCTTAGTTTCAATGCTAATTGCTTCAGGAAGTCTTCTATGTCAATCATAAAAGCCCACGCTATTTTACTGTTTATCTCATGACACTATGTTTCAGTGTTTGCGGGGCTTTTGCTTTCTGAGAATGTTGACTCCTTATTGAATGCACATCAGCAGCTGTCCACCATCACATCACCAAGCACTTAGCTCAGCACACAATGACTACGCCTGAAACCTGTTCTGATTACATAGGTAAATGAAAAAAGCCCTGGTGAGCCCACCAGGTTCTAAATGAGAATGCCAAGTCCAAGGTCACACAGATGGCCCTCATTAAATTTATTGGCTCTCCAAACAAAACAAAAATAAATGAAGATGGAAAGGGGAACGGCAGGGAAGAGAGATGGTTGACAGAGGCAGGAGGTAGATAAGAGGTGTCAGGAAGTCAGAGTAATCAGAACACATCTTATAAAGTGTGCAAATATAAACAAATTAAATAAAAAAATTCAACTGTTCCTTTATGACAGTAACTCAACAATGAAATAAACCACATCTATTGAATTTGCTTTTTGGTTCCAAACTGCAATACATTTATCAGAAGTTTATCAAACAGAGGTCAATTGATCTCTTATAGTGATGTTGTCAGAAGTAGGTAGGTACTGAAATGGATTCAGTGGTTCAGCACTATCAGCTTCCTAGCGTCTCCTCAGAAATGCATACTCCGGCAGGAAGAATGGGAATGAGAGGACATAGTGCTTAAGAAAGCAATAATTCTTCGAAAACTTAATGGCTAACACTGTGCTATGGGATCATGCCCTATGGCTGAGAAGGTGGAGTTTGACCAGTCAATAGAGAATATCTGCCACAATGAGGATGGAAAGATAAACCAGTGAGTTTCACTAGACAACATTAAGTTTCTTGAAGAATTACCATGCAAGTGGTGGACTGGTAGGGGGTTATAGTGACAAGGGGCCAATTGAGCATGATGATTTCTCTGATCTTTATGACAGATTCTGTGATTCTCCGTTGACTCCTAATCCTTCATATAGAAACCTACACTGTTAATTCACTAAAGTGGGATTTTTCCAGGTTCTTTATGTTGGCATTTAATGCTATGAACTTTCCTCTTAACACAGGTTTTACCATGTCCCATAAATTTGGGTATGTTGTGTGGTCATTTTCATTGAATTTTAGGAAGTCTTTAATTTCTCCCTTTATTTCTTCCTTGACTTATTGATAACTCTGGTGAGCATTGTTTAATTTCCATGTGTTTGTGGGCTTTCTGGATTTAGTGTTGCTGTTGAATTCTAGTTTTAAGCCATGGTGATCCGATAAGATATACGGGGTTATTCCAATTTTTGTGTCTTTTGAGGTTTGCTTTGTTACCTAGTATGTGGTCAATTTTTGAGAAGGTTCCATGAGGTGCTAAGTAGAAGGAACACTCTTTTATGTTTGGTTGGAATGTTCTATTGATGTCTGTTAAGTCTATTTGAGTCATAATGTCTGCTATTTCCCTTATTTCTCTGTTCAATTTTTTGTCTGACTGACCTGTCCAGTGGTAAGAGTGGAGTGTTGAAGTCTCCCACTATAAGTGTGTGGGGTTTAATGTATGATTTAAGCTTCAGACGTGTTTCTTTTATATATTAGGGTGCCCTTGTATTTGGGGTATAAATGTTCAGTATTGAGATTTCCTCTTGATGGATTTTTCCTGTGACTAATATGAAATGTTCTTTTTCTCTTTTGATTGATTTTCATTTGAAGTCTGTTTTGTTAGATATTAGGACAGCTACACCAGTTTGTTTCTTAGGTCCATTTGATTGGAATTTTTTCCCAACCCTTTACTCTGTCTTTGAGGTTAAAGTGTGTTTCTTTTTTTTTTTTTTTTTTTGGTTTTTCGAGACAGGGTTTCTCTGTGGCTTTGGAGCCTGTCCTGGCACTAGCTCTGTAGACCAGGCTAGTTTCTGTATGTGTAGCAAGGGAGTCTTCTAGCAGGGATCTATGTCAGGGTTCAAGCTAAAGATGAGTCAGGCATCCGGTTTAGAGAAAGACTTC
>NW_004949156.1:926334-931986 GCF_000317375.1 Microtus ochrogaster
TTTTCGAGACAGGGTTTCCCTGTGGCTTTGGAGCCTGTCCTGGAACTAGCTCTGTAGACCAGGCTGGTCTCGAACTCACAAAGATCCGCCTGCCTCTGCCTCCCGAGTGCTGGGATTAAAGGCATGCGCCACCACCGCCCGGCATGTGTGTGTTTCTTATATGCAGCAAATGGATGAATTCTGTTATCGTGTCCAATCTGTTGACACAAAGGAGATCAAGGGGATACAAATCATAAAAGAAGTCAAACTCTCAGTATTTGCTGATGATATGATAGTTTACATAAGTGACCTGCATCAAAGAATAGATAAGGAAAATGTGTTACATTTACACAATGGAGTACTACACAGCAGGGAAAAATGATGATATCTTGAAATTTGCAGGAAAAATGGATGGAGCTAGAAAGCATCATATTGAGAGAGGTAACCCAAACACAGAAAGACAATTATTACATGTACTCACTCATAAGTGGTTTTTAGACATAAAGCAAAGTAAACCAGCCTACAATCCCAGAGAACCTTGACAACAATGAGGACCTTAAGAGACATACATGGATCTAATCTACATGGGAAGTAGAAAATGACAAGATCTCCAAAGTAAATTGGGAGCATGGAAACCATTGGGGATGGTTGAAAGGTAGGGAAGAGGAGGGGATGGGAGCAGAAAAATGTATAGCTCAATAAAATCAATAAAAAAGAAACCTATACTGTATATTTGCTGTGTATCCTTTGTACACACTAAACTCCAGAACCTTTTTTTAAAATAATTTCCATTATCTTGTAATGTTATAGACCTATAAAAAGTAAATAAAAACAAGAATACTCTTCATTATGATCTTTTGCATTTTGGTCTTGTTGTCTAATAGCTTACCCAGTTGAACACAGAAATGAAGTAAATTATCATCTTCTATGTCTGGATTGCTCCATAAGATAGCTACCAGGCATAGATGCCTATTCACATTTAATTGCTACTAAAAATAACATGAGATTCAGTTGGTTCTACTGGCCATCTTTTAAATGGTTAAAAGTCCTTCTTTGTAATGGCTTCCCAACTGGGGAGTATAAAGAGCAATACTTTGTATCACTACAGAAAGTTCTATTTATAGTCCTACCACAAAACAGCTTTGCTTATATTACCTAAGCAGTTTCAGGTGCTTTCCTAATAATTATGTACTTTCTTTCTTACAAAAGAACAACTGCCACATTTGATCAGTAAATGTTTACTTTACAATACGTTTTGTAACAACTGCCTCTCCTCATCTCTATTTCTTATTTCATGCGTTTTACCCATTTTCTACTGTTAGAGTTTTAAAGCCTAAAAAGTGTTACTGTGGAAGGATGGCACTTCAGCTTTTGTTTATCGTGTAACCTTATGTTAAACAAGCAAGAATGACAATATTGATATTTGGATTGTGGAGAAAAAATGTTACATATTTGAAGAACTTGCTATGGAAAGCATTGTGATATTGTGATTGCACAATTTCTCACAATTCAGGTTAGAAACTACTAAGGAACCCTGATATTGCATGCACTGAAACTGCCAATCACACAGATAAATGCTATACAATATTGTTACGCATTTGGAAGCTGATTTAAAGCAATAAATCTTCAATTCAGTTTTAAATTGTTGACTGATAAGAAAGGGTATATGTTACTTGGAAGAGCTTTATTTTAATAATATACCTTGACAGCTGTGAGTTTCAAGAAAGGAACAAACACAAGAGTAAACTTGTGTTTACCGTTGAACCGCAAGTTTGTACACGGATTGTCTATGCTCATATTATATATAGAATTCTTCAAAACATAAGTCAGAAACGTGAGTCCCTATAACTTCAATTCTTTCTCTCCAACCTCTGGAGATAGATATGAATTTTTAAGTAATATAACATTAGATGTGATATTTACAACTAATTGTGAAAGGCCTGAGTACTGCCATCTGGCTGATGACCTTATGAGATTTCATTTCCTTAATACTATTCCAGGAATCCTCCTTAAAGCATAAATCAGCATTAAGCCTAAATGGCTTAATCCATATATATATATATATATATGTATATATATATATATATATATATGTGTGTGTGTGTGTGTGTGTGTGTGTGTGTGTGTGTACACACACACATATATATGTTATCAACATACAGATTAGTTTTTTGATAAATGTTTTATAGTATTGTTATGTAGGCTGAGTTCTTGGAACTTGGTAATAGCTGTGAAAATTCCTAACCTTGTAAGGCTTATTTTCTTGGAAGGAGATAATAGGAAATAGATATTAATAAGTTGTTTTTGTTTTATTTTGTGTGTGTACATGTGTGTGTGAGAGTGATATGAAAACATAAATAGGAAAAGGAGTTAAGATTATATGTATGTGTGTGCATCAGAAAATCATCATTACCATTGAAATGTGGTGGTCAATACCAGGGTGGTAATAATTATTGTATATCTCAAAACACCTATAAGATAGGAAAATAGAAAAATCAGATTAAATAAGGAATTTCACTACTCTGCTCAAAACTGTTCAATAACACTCTTCTCAATCAAAATAAAAGTTGAAATACTTAGCCAAAACGTTCATGATTGTCTCCTGCATGCATGTAATGATAAGGCAAGCAGGCCTGGTTTTTGTCCCACCTGTCTTTCGCATGGTTAGCTTTATACCCAAAATATCAACACACAAATTGTATTCTTTTAAACACTTTCTGGCCCATTAGTTCTAGCCTCTTATTGGCTAATTTTCACATCTTGATTAACCCATTTCTAATAATCTGTGTAGCACCACAAAGTGGTGGCTTACCGGAAAAGATCTTAACCTGTGTCTGTCTCAGAGAGGAGAGGCATGGCGTCTATTCACTTCCCTTCTTCCCAGCATTCTGTTCTGTTTACTCTGCCTACCTAATTTTCTGTTTCTTTATTAACCAATGAAAGTAACACATAGACAAATGACCCTCCTCCATCATGTTCACTTGATCCTTTCCTATTGCACTGATCTCCTTTGGCTGACAAATACTACTCATGCTTCAACCCCATAGGATTTCCTGCTAATATGACTCTTCTTGACTGCTTTACTTAAAATTAAAACATGATTCACATCCTCAGAAACATTAAATCTCGCTACAATATCATCCTTTACATAAGACATATGACCATCATAATTAATTTTTTAAATTTTGTTTTCTTTTTATCACCATATTGCAAATTTACATATTTATGAGGCACAGTGTGATTTTGGATTTGTATTTACATTGGGTAATGATCAACTTAGGTTAATTAACATATCTTTAACCTTTAAACTTTTATTGCTTCTTTGTGATAAGTATATCCACCCATGTCATTTCATTACGATAGAGTAAAAATGAATACTGAAAACGTTTGGAGACTGTTTTTTAAGGGAGAGTGGTAAATGTGAGTGTGGAAAAAGCAGCTAGATTACATTTTAGTTTTAGTACAGAAACAGCAAGTTTTAACAGTGGACTATATTTGGGTAGAAGGTAGAGTCAATAAATCTTCCACACATTTTAGCCTCTCCAAATAGAAGATGAAGGTCTCCTTACTGTGTCGGTAAGGAAGTACCCAATAACAACATGAATTAAGAAGATGTAGACACGTTTTGTTGAAATACCTATGATCCATCCTGTCGGGCAGGACTGTCCACTAAATAAGAGACTATACGAAATCTTGAGGTTAGAGGAATCTGAAGAATGGCTCATAACTGCTCCTTAGAATGCAAATTGAGACTTCTAACCATAAAAGTATAGATTCTTTTGTTTTTACTTTATACTACCATAAATGTTGGGTGTTTTTTGGAGGTGTTGTTGTTGTCATCCCTATTGTGTTTTATTATTGTTATTATTCTGGTGATTGATCTCAGAGACTTGCATGTTCTATACAATCTAGCAACTCTCTTAATTCTATTTCATCTTTACCTGCATATTGTTAATTTCTTTTTATTGTTTTCAACTAACATTAAGAAACCTCAGTATTTATATTCATCATACCTTTCTCCTTATGTCCAGAATTATATTTTATTCACGTACCATCATTTCTACCCACATATCCTATAGACTTCTGAATGTTTAATGAAAAGTAGATTCTGTACAGATAAAACACATTTTCCCCTGTGTTTCCATTGTGTTTACTTACCTCACTTGTCCCGAAGCTCTATATCTAAGAATTATATTCTACCGTTCTTCACTCTTTCCTAATTTACTAAAATATGTATAAAATTGGCTTTCTACTTTTATAAATTTTTAAAATTGCTGTAGGAATTAATCCCTGCATTCATCCCCATTTTCACCTCATCTAAAAAGCCTCTTTTAAATTATGATTCTGGATTCTGGATTCCTTTTGCTACCAGCACTACTTTTTTAACCCCTTTCAAACCTGACAAATGATATTTAAATAGATGATATATTTTAAAAAGCACATGTACTTTTGCAAAAAGTAAACATTCAGTAAGTATGTATAATCTCTACTTACTTTCAAAGAATAAAAGCATAGAGTTTTGTAAATTTTCAGCTGCCTGTGTATTTAAAAGAGTATGGACATGGGAAATTTGGAAAAGAATCTTCAATTCTCTACTCACAAATGTCATGATTTTAAAAAAATTATAATTAACTTTTTGAAAATTCTTTGGGACTGTTTTTATGATTATCAGCAGGCTGTTAGTATCATGTTATGGTTGTATCTTGTGCTTTCTAGTGATATGTTCAAAAAATGTGGATGGAATGAAATGTGGATGAATGTTGGATACTATGTGCCTTTGGAGTGTTTCCAAATTTCTAAAAACAATTTCTAATAACACTTTCTGCCCTTTGAAACTATATAAAAAATGTGACATGATGCTAACAAGACATGAGTTTAAAATACAGTCATTTATTGTGTTGGAGGATGCCCATAATATAATTGTAATATATTTTAATCACAAATATTAAAACTTCAAATGAAATGACTCTAAAAGTCACTAGTTCAACATTTTCAATTTAGAGTAGTCTATTTTTAAAATCTCTCATACAATATAAAATTTTGCAAAATTAGTAATGAAACTTTATTCAAAGTAAAATAATAGAAATATCAGATTAGAATGTAAGAAAGCATTGAGCTATATGAGTGAAAGATATTCAAGGGCCCCAATTATTGTTTGTGGTTTCTTTTATGGGTTTCAAGGAAAGGGAGAGTTTGGTTCCTAATTTGATTGGCAGACTAACTACACAATCACTTCCCTAATGCACATGTCCCTTCCCACATGTATATGATCTAAGTCATATACATGACCAATTATACATAGGCATAAAATGGTAAAAAAGAGATTCTATCTTGGCCGGGCAGTGGTGGCACATGCCTTTAATCCTAGCACTCGGGAGGCAGAGGAAGGCAGATCTCTGTTCTCTGTGAGTTCAAGGCCAGCCTGGTCTAAAAGAGCTAGTTCCCGGACAGGAACCAAAAGCTATGGAGAAACACTGCCTCGAATATCCAAAAAAAAAGAAGAAGAAGAAGAAGAAGAAGAAGAAGAAGAAGAAGAAGAAGAAGAAGAAGAAGAAGAAGCAGAAGCAGAAGCAGAAGCAGAAGAAGAAATCAATAAGAATGTAAATATATAATTATTCCTATCCCATAAAACTGAATATCATTTGAAAGGCTACAAGAATTTATCAATTATAA
>NW_004949156.1:932086-954217 GCF_000317375.1 Microtus ochrogaster
CAGAAGCAGAAGCAGAAGCAGAAGCAGAAGAAGAAGAAGAAGAAGAAGAAGAAGAAGAAGAAGAAGAAGAAGAAGAAGAAGAAGAAGAAGAAGAAGAAGAAGAAGAGATTCTATCTTAAAGCTCACATTGAAAACACAGATAACTGTGCATGGACCCAAAACAAGTTGAGGACAAATCTACTTTTGTGATCTTATACCTGAACGTAAGGAGAGAATTATTGAACATATTCTGTCTTTTGTTCATCAACAGTAAAAGAACGCCTGTTTTTCAGAGAGTGAAGTATATGTTAACCTTTGAAATTTTTCTTAGCCTGTGAACAGGTTGCTAAATGTAAATTGTCTAATGTTTGGAGATGGGTATTGAGTAACGTGAACCAAGTAGAATCCCAAGTTATTATTCTATTCCCCGTTTGCTTGCCTCGGCTATTTATCAGTCAGCCTGGATCTCACAGATATACTCCCATTGTAAAAGCTCTCTTTCTGAAATGGCTGAAGCAGAGTATAGTACTGAATTGTCATAATTTCTGCCCAGATGTATGAAATTCAGTATCCTAAATAGTAAGAACTTATCTTTCCTGAGAGATTTGACATAATGTCAAAGAATTTATTTGACATGCAAAAGCTACCAATGCACACCAAGTCTCTCATTCTGGCTAAAATGCAACAACATTTTTCTGTTTACTCACTTGTTAACGAAACAGAACAGTCCAGCTCAGTTTGCTCTTGAACTCAAGCAATCAGTTGGCTTCAAACCAATTCTCTTGTGTGGGAAGTCACAAGGTACTGCTTCTCCCGACTCTTCCATCTAACCTTAGGGCATTGATATCATTGGTTCTGACTATATTTAATTCACAAAGATTAAAACTACAGATCATTCTGAAGTAACAATTTCAACAGTCTCAATTTAGAGTAGCCTATTTTTACTCTCCTTTCTTTAAAATTCACTTTAGAGTCTACTTTAATCAGTAAAAGGTTGTCGGTGTATAAAATTCAGTCCATTAGTAACTCCTTTAGGTATACTTTTTAAGACACTATGAGAAAAATTATTTTGGTCCTTTTGGGAGGAGTTATATAGATAGTTTACAAGCCACTTCCATTATTATACTTCTGAGGCCTAGACTTCCCAAATAATTATGAATTATGAAAATTCTTACCATCATTTAGAAGAAAAGCTCTGGTCCAGGGAGTGTCGTGATCTGTGTGGTTATAAATGTTTGTAGTAGTGGTTGCCTTCTTCATTCTGTTTTATCATATCTAAAGAAATTAGAATGTTTCAAAGTAGCAGGGATAGCATGGAAAGGAAGACCATTAAAACCATGTAGTATGTGATTTGCTGTTGTGGAAAACTTACATGATAATGCTGCCAAATAGCCAATTACATTCTAACCTAGTCCTGCAGTCCTGAGTTGTGCTTCAAAAGCACATCAGATAAATACCTCATATAAAACTTGCTGTTCTGGTGTCTCATATTAAACAAAAGCTGACTATGGACATGTATGCCTTTAATTGTAGATGGAAGTTTCTGTCCTGCCTAGTCCCACAGCCATTCATTCCCAAAGAAATACATGGAGGCTTATATTACTTATAAACAGTTTAGCCTATTAGCTCAGGCTTATTATTAACTAGCTCATACAAATTAAATTAACTACATTTATCCATGTGACCTGGTACCCTTTTCTCAATACAACATTCTCATCTTACTTCTTCTGCATCTGGCTGGTGAGTACATCTCTCTGCCTTTCCTCTTAGAATTCTCACAGTCTGTTCACCCTGTCTATACTTCCTGCCTTGCTACTGGCCAATCAGCATTTTATTAAACTAATATGAGTGACAAATCTTTACAGTGTACAAGAGCATTATCCCACAACATTTAATTCCAACACTCAGAAATCAGAAACATAAAAATATCTGTGAAGTTAAAGGTAGCCTGGTTTACATAGTGAAATCTAGGCCAGTCAGAGCTACATAGTGAAACATTCTCTAAAGAAGCAAATTAAACAACAGAAAAAAAAGGAAGATCCACTTACTTGCTTTAATTAAAGCATCAATGATAGTAACAACATCCATTACATTATTTTTAATTTATGTTTATATTTTCCATTTTTCTTGTCTCTGCATCTTGCACATACTTTACAAGTATTCAGTAAGATGTTTCAATAGTTAGACTTAATTCTGAGACAGTTGAGTTATTTTGGTTAATAAATATAATCATCAATTTTCTTAATTTTAATCTCTATAATTATCAATTTTGCATTTTAAGAATATTTTTGGCTTTATTAATTTTATCAAAGACTTTTTATGTAAGGTAAATATATAGTTTATATTAAATGTATGTAGGACACAAATGTATTAATGAGATTCATAAAATGCATTCTTTCTCCCTTAATGCAAATAACCAAGTACATTTATACATAGACGCACACATATAGGCCAGTCAAGCAGTTCAGAATGATGCTCAGTAATAGATTTTTGGTAGCCCCATCTAGCAGGAAAGAAACTGGGTCTCAGATTATTTGTCATTTGTAGCACATTTTCAGATTCTCGATCCCAGTAGAATCTCAAATCCTTACCACTGCTAGCTATTTCTCAACCCAAAGCACAGCAGACCCTTGGCTACAGTCATACATATCACTTCCTAATTCTGACACTTCTAAAACACAGTGCCACAGTGCCACTTAATATTGTATGTAGTTGCACCTTTTTAGCTTTTCTATATTTTTTAAATCTCTCACGAGTCTCTCTGAGAATTTTCTGTGATTGTGTTATAACTTCTGCATCTGAAATAGCATGATACTTGTAATAGAAGGTTACACACACACACACACACACGCACGCAAATAACATTTCACATTTACAACAGATCTTTATGAATAGATCATTGCCTATTTTCCTTACTTCGGATTTATTAACAAGCTAAACAGTTCAACGTTTTCTATCTTAAAAATCACTAGCATATTTTATGGGGGTGGAAATGTATCAATATTATCTTTTCAAAAAGAAAATGGAGGCTATGATTCCTTGAGATACATGCTGACAGGCTAATGAACCAGAAAAGAAAGGATAATACTCCACTGCCTCAAGCCAGTGTTTCAGGCTCCAGCCATGTCATCATTATTCACCCAAAAAAATGCAAACTATTTAAATTAACTGGGAAATCAATTCCACATTCAAAGCAATTGTTGTGGCTCAAATATCTCTAATATTCAAAATCACACTTAACTTCACCAAATCCTCAATTACAATGTTTGCTGAATCGTTCTATACCTAGTAATTTATAGAGAATTTAAAGCAACTAGGATGGAGCATATGCAAGCATCTTTTGAGGTTATATCTTATATTGTTTAGATATAGGGGCACTAATACATTTCTTTGAGCTGAAATTTTCTTCCGTATTGTAAACACTTTAGCACTTCTTAGTTGTTGAAAACAAGCTTTGAAAAAACTCGAACATTACAGAGTAGGAGTATGAGGACTAGAATTATTAGGCAAAAAGAACAGAGGTATAGAAGAAATAAGAGACAGAAACACAGAACAGCATCGGGAGGGACAGTCAGTGAATCCTGAATCCACCTCCTCTATTTTCCACATTCTTAAATACTTCACTGCAAAAGAGAAAGGGGGAGGGGGCAGCAGACTTCATTAACCTGAGGCAAGGAATAGACTTGAAATCTCCGACCTTTGGTCCAGCAAGGAATAGACTTGAAATCTCCGACCTTTGGTCCAGGTGGAAGAGATCCACCTCTACACCCAAAATACAAATTAACCATGCCCTCGGTCAGAACCTCTCATTTGTAGTCACACCTGTTGTCAGCAACCTCGAGAGAGCAAAACTAAGCTCAAAATCTCTGACCTCCAGTCAAGGTGGAACAGTCTCACAGCTCTGGGGGGGGGCGCCATATACCTAGTGAAATTGGGTTAGTCATTGAAGTTCAATTTTATCACACCTTCTCTGAAATTTTTTTTAAAGAAACTCTCATAGAGATGGCCAGACACAGCTTCTCCCAGGAGGTGACACATGTAGCTAGTTACATGTTTATGATGGTAATATTTTTACATTGTTGTAGTTAGGTGTGATTTATTAATATATTAGCTACTTTTCTCATTTATGTGGCAAGAAACCTAACAGGAAGCAAATTAATGAAAGGATGTCGTATTTTGACCTAAAGTTCAAGAGGATATAATTAATTATGGTGGCAACACCATGGTCATAGGCTGATGGCTGATCATATTTCATCTGCAGTCATGAAACAGAGATTGAAGAGGAAGTAGCGCCAGGCTGTAAAACCTCAAGACCTTTCAGCAAGTTCATAGCTCTTAAGGATTCCACAACCTCCCCAATTAGTAATCCCAGATAAAGACAAATGTGAAGCTACATAATAGAATAAGGGACATTTTCTGCTCACCTATAGTATTCTACCCCTGGCCCTCACAGGCTCATGTCCAACTCATGTAACATAATGCCTTTGTTCCAGCTTCAAACGTCCTTACACTGTACAAAATGCCAAACTCTTCAGGAACTCAAGGCAATAGTTTAGCTATGGTCTTCAGTAAAATAATTTTAAAAAACAAGTTTATATACTAATAACATTAATGCCGAGAGTAAAGACTTCCAAAATAAACTGTAGCGTGAATTCTAATTGTAATGGTCATAATAAAGAAAACCTGGAGAAAGATATTAGGGGGCGAACGCTAGGGGATGAGAGTAGTGCGGTTAGCTACTAGAGAGTCCTTTTACCTCTTCAGTGCTCAGACTGAAGGGGTGACCCTGTCCTCAGACTTTGTCCTCTGACTGCAGGAGCCGTCCTCAAATTGAAGGGGCAATCCTCAGCCTGCAACTGGCTCCACCAAACCTTTAAATTTGCACTCACTCAAGTTTTCATGACGTGGGCAGAATTCAGCCAGATTATTGTCCGAAATATAAACCCGAATGACTGCTAGTCCAGTTATTGGCATGATGCTTTTTTCTGTGTGAAACTGCATAAGCCAATAGTTTGCATTCTGCATTTCTCTCGAACTTTTTTCTTACAAATTCCTACAGTGTGGCTCCTGGAGCTCTGTTTATGGCATGTGAATATTTTTCTGGCCCAAAGTTCCAAACACATTTGCCCCAAAATAGTTCCAAAGGCTTAAGAATCATTGGTTTTATCACAGCAATCTTCCCCTTGTTACTGCCAATGTCTTGTATTGGATAGTTTTCTCTTTCCTAAAACAAGATACCAGACAAGAAATAAACTAAGGAAGAAAATATTTACTTTGGTTTATAGTTTGAAAGAATACAACCAATCGCTTGTAACAAAAACAAGTGGCTCTGGTCACAATGTATCCACAATCAGAAAACAAAGCGTAAACAAGAAGTAAGACTGAATCAAAGAAAGAAGCTTCAAGGCCTACTCCCAGTGACCCATGTCCTTCAATATGGTTCCAGCTCTTATAGAACCTACAACCTTTCCAAAAATCACTACCAGCTAGAAACCGCTTCAATCACGGAACCTGCTCTGTCATTTCACATTCAAACCACAATTAATATACAGCATGAAATTGCTGTCTAAGTTTTCTATTAAAATAGAAATCATTAAATGGAATTGTTCTTTTTGGCTGGATATTAACTAGCACTAATAGAGAATGTGTTCCCACACAAATCTTAGGCTTCAAAGGCTTTCTGCATTTTTATTACTATTTAATGAATAGAGGCTTGATCTCAGCTTTGTCTTCTCCAATATTTTGTCACTGGCTTAGATGAAGATGTAGATAACATTCTTATCCAATTTGCCAGTGACAGAGAGCGGAAGGAAATAGAAAAAAAAAACAGTAGACAAGAATATCAGGAGCCAAAAAAACTTAATCAAATTGAATTAATCGTCAGAATAGTAAAGGATAAAATATAAATGCAGGACACTAAATTTGAATTCAGAAGTAAATGAACCCAAACTAACTCAGACTCCACTGCCTGGAAAAGACTGTGAATGGGAGAGTTCCGTTCAGAGGTTTGTCGGGAAGTTTTTGTTCTCATGAGATGCCTATATAAGAAGGCAAACGAGGCAAGACTGGACAGAGGGAGGACCAGTTTGGGTTACACCTAGCTCTCAGCAGATTGTCAAGGGAACTGTTTAAAGGGTCTTTCAGAAACACTCTATATCAGTAACAACCGGTGCTGGAACCACCTGTAAGACACAAAAACTGTTATAAAATGAAAACTGTCACCTCAAACGAAATGAGAGTTCCGTGACAGAGGCTGCTGTGACCTGTTTGCAGTCAATATTGTCAGGCACTAAGATACGCAAAGAGCATCAGCACTTCCTCCACTCCAGTGTCACATGAAGTGTGGCCGTTGCACAAGTAGAGTTGGCATCAGCTATGAAGTAAGTAGAAATGTAAATTCATGGGTGTTATCTCATCTCATTAAATCAGATTCCTGGGAATGGAACCTGAAAGTTTTTTAACAAGTGCTCTGGTCTCCAAAACATTTCCAATGAGATTAAAGTTTGAGAACACCTATACTATGGCAAACAAACCAGTCAGAAAGTGAAGACACCAAAAGCTTTCCTGACAGTAATATTTGCCCTGTTTATATGTCACTTTGGCCTCCCCCTTTACCCTATAAATATTCACATGTGACTGTGCACACACATACATGTGCACGCTTGCTTGTGCACTGACACACACAAACACACGTCCTATAGTATGTACAACTGTAGAAAAGTAAAAACAAAGAATGATTAGGTTTGGAAAATTCAAGTATGCAATATATTCCCATGAAACTATATTTTGAATTATTAGAGAAATTGAAAGACTGTAGAAATATTCAATAATATATAGGATAGTGCTTTGAAAATCACAAGATAAAATTGTTTTAAGTATCAGCTGGCCACAGACTTTATTCACTTAATATGCTCTTTATCTACAAAAGATTTATTTCTTTGAGACTATGCCAGGATTATCGTTATGAAATCTTAATAAATAGGAACTAAAACAATGGTTCTACAATAGAAAAAAAGAATAATTAAATGTCAAAAATTACATCTGGTAGAATTAATCAGATTATGTATTGTGGTATCTGCATTACTGATCAACAAGGCATCTATGTTTGTTACTGTGTAGAGAAAAATAATACAACTTATCTTTCTTCTAAAATTTGGTTATGGTAATCTTATGTGATATTTTAGCATATGTCCCAACACTATACGTGAAGGATGTATTGAATGAGCATTGGTAAGGTAGATAGTAGAACATCTACACCGAAACCCTATATGAGAATCACTTTACTGAATGTTACCTAAATAATACTCAATGCCATGAGCTCAACTCTTCACTTCAATCATAGCCACAAGTGGCTGCCATATTAACTAAAAGAATAGGTTAGGTTTTGTTTCTGAATAACTTTACTAAGACATCCTTTCTATTAATAGCTTCCAGACAATTATGGCCACCTTACAGTCTGTTAAAGGTTTATGAACTTTTTCTGAGAAGAAACATAGGTTACAAAAACACAAAGAGACCTAGCATCTACAGCAAGGCATATTTGAATTACAGTGGATCTTTCTTTATTGAGACTTTATACAGGAGAATAGAGAGAAAAGTATTTAGAACATGTAGATGAAGCTGGAGATACTTTTGCTAAGATATGCTACACTTTGCCACAGTCTTTATCTTAGTAGATTGTGATAAACAATATAGCAATAGACAGTGGAGTTTTATAATTGCTAGTATCTGCTAATAAGGTTTTTCCCCTGAAACAAACTCCATTAACCCTCCTTGATACTCTATTCTCATCCAACATTTTAATAGCATGAAACTAATTCATAGTTATGTGTTTTTTCACTGCATAAAACATGTAATTCACACCCTGCTAATGATAACTTTTAGCATAATTATTAGGTTGCTCCTGGTGACACAAAAACTTATCCTGGCAGGTAGGCAATTTTAGAGGTTCAGCCAAATAGTTGGTATGTGTGATTAAGCCTCAATATGCTTCTCATGTAGAGTGATCTTGGCCAACCAATCTTACTTGGCATCCATTCCTGACAGAGAGACCTGGTCTACTTTGAAGAGAGGCCAAAGATCTTCAATGAGGCAGTTGTAAGATCTAGCAGAATTTTTTAGTCTCCTTGGCAAGCCATTCATACAACACTTACTTTTCACTATGATCCATTTATTAGTGGATAAATCAGGACTTTTCTTTGTCGTATATACCTACTTGTCAAATGCCTAGCCGGTAGAAAGATATCTTTACAATTTACTAGTTGGCATTTCAAGCGAACATAACATTTTAAATGACTCAACACAAAATCTGTGTTAATACAAACAATATAAACACATTTGCAAATTCGAAAAGAATCTTGAGTTAGTAAGCTTTTCAATGCTTTGACAAATTTCTTGAGACAAGCTACTTAAAAAGATGAAAAAATGATCTTGGCTCACTTGACCCCATTATTTTTAGACCAATGTGGACACCAAATACTATGGCAAAGTAGAGCATGGCAGGTCAAAGTTGTTTACCTTCTAAGTATCCAGATGTAGTTATGTGGGACAAAATTTATACTTCAGTATACTATCCCTAGCTTTCTCCAGCTGTCTCCTACATCCTAATGTTGCCTTCACCAATCAATAGACCATTATGGTTTGAATTCAGCAGTAACATTAGACATTTATTGGATTCAAATCCTTAAAACCAGGCCTCAGTAGCCCCATCTCTGAACTCTGCTGAATCTAAAAGCAAACCATCAACACATAAGCCTTTCAGGGAAAATTCAGATCTAAATAATCACAGAATTTCAGGCACAGAATGCATCTTTCCCAGGCTCCAAATGTCATTCTCAGGTTTTAACAAAGAACTTCTTCTGTTTGCTATTGATTTTCTTTTCTCCTTTGTTCTTTAAGTTTACCTGGCCACATAATTTTATCATGTTGGTTTCTGTAATTCTCTGAGAATATTCTCAAGAAGGTGATTTATTACTTTTTACCATTTCAAATAGTTCTGCAAACTCATTTCTACCTTGACCAGTATATTAATATGACAAAATTTGAAAGATATCTAAGCAAGTAACAGCCAATATTTCTGGCAAAGCAAGCTTTATTCCAATTTCTTTGTTTTTATACCACAGTTTCGACAAATTTTGACTTTGTAAATATGTTGCCTGGATGAGATTTATAATTTTTACCTTGAAAGAATCAATGAGACTCAAACTGTGGAAGATTTATATGTATGTTCAAAGAAAGCCTGTAAAATGTTATATTCATTTGGAATGAACTAATGAAGTTACTTCACAGTGAATTATTTATTTAAAGTAAAAAAAACTAATATTGTCACATATATGCAACCTCTAATTCATTGGCTTAGATAAAATATTTTTTGCCAGTTATTGAAATAGGCATTGGGAAATTTAAACACACTACGTAGATACAAGTTTCTATCACACCCAATCCAGCAAACATTCAGTTCCAAAGAATTTCTTATGTTAATATAGGAATAATTATAAATTATATGTATATAATATATATTATAAGCCACAGAGATTTATATTAATTATAAACTCTTTGGCTTATTATCTCAGGCTTATAATTTAACTAACTCTTACAACTTAAATTAACCCATAATTCTTGTCTATGTTTAGCCACGTGGCTTGATACCTTTTCTTAGTATGATGGAGGAAGGTCATTGGTTAATTAAATAAAGAAGCTGCTTGCCCTGATAGGTTAAAACATAGGTGGGAGGAGTAAACAGAACAGAATGCTGGGAGGAAGAGGAAGTGAGCTCAGACTCAACAGCTCTCCTCTCGGGAGCAGATGCCTCAGAGAGACACCATGCTCCCATCTCCAGAGCAGACACGAGAGCTCTGCTCTCTGAGGCACAGGCGATGAAGCTCCAACCCAGGATGGACGTAGGCTAGAATCTTCCCTGTAAGACCGGTGTACACAGTTTATTAGAGATGGGTTGATCGGGATATCAGAATTAGCCAGTAAGGGCTAGAGCTAAAGGGCCAAGCAGTGTTTAAAAGAATACAGTGTCCGTGTAATTATTTCGGGTAAAGTTAGCTGGGTGGTGGGACACAGCCCACCGCTCCTATTACAACATTAGTAAGGTATCTGTGTCTGGCTCTCAACTGTCTCTCTTGCTTTCCTCTTCCCAGAATTATCTTAGTCTGGTCACCCCACCTAATACTGGCCAATCAACATTTTATTAAACTAATACAAGTGACAAATCTTTACTGTGTACAACAGACTTACCCCACAGCAACAATATTATTAAATCAGTGTTCATCAATCCAAATTTCTATCTCCTTTTCTAAGGAAGTGTTATCATCCATTAATATATTTTTATTATTTTTAGCATATATTTAAGTAGTTTAATCATGGTTTTAATTGAGTAGAGAAACTTACAGAATTTTGTAAAATACTATGTTTGTAAGGCAAGCATTTTTTTTTCCTTCATAAAACTTTGGTGCATGCCTGTTTCCTAGGACTCAGGAGAAAGAAGGATATATTCAGAAACTGCCTAGAAAGTTCCAAGACAGCCTAGGTGTTATGATAAAACTCTTTCTGAAAAAAGTTCAAAACACATAAACATTTATATATGTTTAAAAGATGATCAAATGGGAAAGTTTATAGTGTTCACATTTTCTAGTGAGAAACACTTGATTTTTAAAATAACATGAAAATGAATATTTATATAGGCTGTGTATATAAATTATATAGCATTTCTTCCTCCACTTATTCCAACTGATTACTGATAAACTAGCAACTTAAATTGTTTGGGGAATCAGGCCTTATAATTGTGTAAGAGTAAAGAGAAATGTAAAATAAAGAAAATCATATATTACCAGCCATTCCTTTGTTCAGACTCACTATATTATTCCATGAAGAAAAGGGTATGAAAACCTGACAGGTGATATGGAGCAATCAACTCTGACCATGTTTTCTGTTTTTCCAGCAAGGAAGTGGAATAGCTCAAATCTAGAAAGTTACTTTGGGATACCAGTGTTTGCTTTTGTAATCACCTGTACCATTTTTGAAATTAAATTCAACATTTTGATTTATACCAAAGAGTGAAAAAATAGATGTAAATGAGAAGCACCATCATTCTGAATAGCATTCATCTTCCTTAAATATACCATCTCATCCTGTGTCAGTGTTCAACTGATTTTCAAGGGTATTTCCAAGCAAAATGTATTGTAGTTCCCCTGCCAACTGTTCTCCCATGTTGCCCTGCTTTCTCATTGATATTGTAAGTGCCATTTTGTGCATATGTTCACAAAATTCACAGCACTAAAGAAGAAAACGGAGTGTCAGGGTGAAAAGAAAGGAAAATGCCTTTATGTGGTAAGCAAACCTGGTTCATATCAAGGCTCATATAATCATTGATAGAGATGGGATCAAATTGTTTGATAGTCAATTTGTGTGGTTTTATTAGTGTTGTGTCATTATCATATTGCATATATATATATATATATATATATATATATATAGAGAGAGAGAGAGAGAGAGAGAGAGAGAGAGAGAGAGACAAATTGAGAATGATAAGGGGGTCAGTTAGTATGGGTCTTAGTTAAATGACAACATGCTAGCAACAATTTGTCACTATGACAAATTATGCTCATAGGAGAATGAACCAAAGGTTTTACAGTTTGAATAAAGAAACAAATATTAAGCGCTGCAAAAGAAGAAGGCCAAGTAACATATAGACCTATCAGAATTACACCTGACTTCTCATTGGAGACAATGAAATCCAGAAGATTGTGGTCAAGCTTTATGCAGACATTAAGAGACCACGGATGGCAGCCTAGATTGTTATACCCAGCGAAACTTTTAGTCATCATAGATGGACAAAACAAGATATTCCACAATAGAACCAGAGTCAACTAATACCTAGACACAAACCCAACCCTACACAAAGTACTCGAAGGAAAACTCCAACCCAAGGAAGTTGGTTACATCAACAGAAACACAGAAAATAGATGATCTCACAGCAGCCAATCCCAAAGAAGGGGAAAACACACACAGTAACATCACCAACAATGACAACTAAAATAACAGGAGTTGGGAATCACTGGTAAATAATATCCCTTAATGTAAATAGAGTCAACTCACCTATAAAATGACACAGTCTAACAGGCTGGATATGAAAACAGAATCCATCCCTCTGCTGCATACAAAAAACACACCCCAGCCTCAAAGACAGAGTAAAGGGCTAGCTTATGCCCCGAAATAACAACACACAAATTGTATTCATTTAAACACTGCTTGGCCCATCATATCTATCCTCTTCTCGGCTAACACTTGCACCTGGACTAGCCCATTTCTAGTAATCTGTGTAGCATCAGTTTTACCAGGAAAGATTCTAGCCTACGTCCATCCTGGGTCTGAGCTTCATCGTGTGTGCCTCAGAGAGCAGAGCTCTCGCGTCCGCCCAGGAGAGGGGAACATGGCGTCTCTCTGAGCTCACTTCCTCTTCCTCCCAGCATTCTGCTCTGTTTACTCCTCCCACCTATGTTTTCACCTATCAGGGCCAAGCAGTTTCTTGATTGCTTAACCAATGAAATCAACAGATTGATATATGACAATCCCACATCACTTTCCCTTTTTCTGTTTAAACAAAAAAAAGGAAGGCTTTAACTTTAACATAGCAAAATTACATATAACAAAACAGTTTTCAAGCAAGAATTACAGTTATAATATTTATATCTATTTTATCTTTTATCATAACAATGGAAAACTATAACTATATATCTATTCTGTAACTCCATCAAAGACTCCAGAAGAGTACAATATTACCTAAGCAAACAAAACCCTCAGAGTAAAGGGTTGGGAAAAAATTTACAATTAAATGGACCTAAGAAACAAGCTGCTGTAGCTATTCTAATATCTAACAAAATAGACTTCAAACGAAAATCAATGAAAAGAGACAAAAAAAAGACATTTTATATTAGTCACAGGAAAAATCCATCAAGAGGAAATCTCAATACTGAACATCTATGCCCCAAATACAAGGGCATCCTCATATGTAAAAGAAACACTTCTAAAGCTTAAATCATACATTAAACCCCACACACTAATAGTGGGAAATTCAGTACCCCTGTTACCACTGGACAGGTCTGACAGACAGAAAATTAACAGAGAAATAAGGGAACTAACAGATGTTATGACGCAAATGGACTTAACAGACATTATATAGAGAGCATTCCATCCAAACAAAGAAGAATATACCTTCTTCTCAGCACCTCATGGTAACAAAGCAAACCTCAACAGATAAAAAAAAAATTGGAATAACCCCACATATCTTATCAGATCACCGTTTCTTAAAATTAGAATTCAACAGCAACACTAATTCCAGAAAGCCCACAAACACATGGAAATTAAACAATGCTCACCTAAAGTGAAGCATCAGTGGGTCAAGGAAAAAATTAAAGTCTTCCTAAAATTCAATGAAAATGACCACACAACATTCCCAAATCTATGGGACACAGTGACAGTAGTGTCAAGAGGAAAGTTCATAGAAACCCTGTCTTGAAAAACCTAAAATAAATAAATAAATACGTAAATAAACTGGAAAAATCCTACAGCAATGAGTTAACAGATCATCTGAAAACTCTAGAACAAAAAGAACCAAACTCACCCAGGAGAACTATATGGCAGGAAATAATCAAATTGAGAGCTGAAAGCAACAAAATAGAAGCAAAGAAAACAATACAAAGAACCAACGAAACAAAGACCTGCTTCTTTGAGAAAATCAACAAAATAGACAAACTTTTATCCAAACTAACCAAAAGTCAGAGAGAGAATATTCCAAATTAACAAAATCAGAAATAAAAGAGGGACATAACAACAGACACAGAGGAAATCCATAGAATCATTAGGTCATATTTTGAAAACTTTTACTCCACAAAATTGGAAAACTTAAAGGAAATGAACAACTTTCTGTATAAATATCATTTGTCAAAGTTAAATCAATACCAGATAAGCAAAGTAAATAGATGTATACTGGCTAAAGAAATAGAAAGAGTCATCAAAAGTCTCTCAACTGAAAGAAGCCCAGGACCAGATGGTTTCAGCTCAGAATTCTACAAGATTTTTCAAAGAAAAACTAATACCAATAACTCCGCAAATTGTTCCTCACAATAGAAACAGAAGGAACATTGCCAAACTCTTTTTATGATGCTACATTTACTCTGATACCCAATCCACATAAATACATTACTAAGAAAGAGAATTACAGACCAATCTCACTCATGAACATTGATGCAAAAATACTCAATAAAATACTGGCAAATCGAATTCAGTTTGATTTATATAATGTAAGATAAATACTACACATTCAATATATTTCCAATTCACTTTTCTTATTTTTGAGCTATGCCAGAATGTGAAAAAAATGTCTATCGTGTGAGAGGTTAATTTTTTAAGTTCATTTCTTATTATTTTTTCAACTTTCCTTAGTCACTATTAACTTCATGATAATCATAATGGTACGTTATATAGTCTTAACTGAAATGAGGATGAATATCTCTTTCTAGGTAGTGATTAAAAGTTGACTTTATTTTTCCAGAGGTTTAGAGCAATTCTCAAAGATTTAATTGCTCTGACAACATAAAATTCAAACTTGCTTTCTAAAGAACAACAACATGCAGAAATGTTACTTATATGATTCAAAACACTGATTGATTAATCCTAAATAAGGCATCCGTTAATTCATTAAAAAGCACAAACACTGCATTTTTCTTTAATAAGACACACCACAGAGAGTCAGGAAGGAATTCAGAGGATATTGTGCATGATAGATAAGCAGTCAAGTATCTAGATAAATTCTCTACTTTTGGAAAATGGCAATAACTAGTATCAAAAACAATACCTTAAAAATCTCTTCTAAATCACATAGGGGTACGGCTGCAGTATAGAAAAGACAAGTAGTTTTTGCTTCCTTCAGAGTATCTGTGAATTAAACATATTCAAAAACACAGTGTATTAGAAAAAATGGCTCATCCAAATAATTTGCCTTCCATATATCCCTGAGGAAATATTATATTTTTGTGCAGTTAGAAATGATTTTCTAACTTTACCTTCACTCTTGCTACCTCTGCCACTCCTTAGTGTTCCTGTCTCCATCTTTACCTACACCCTATTCACTTCTTTGCCCACCTTATCTCTCTGGTATTTCTCCATTATTGCTAGCAAGTGCTTCCCCTCAGATTTTGTACTTTGTCCCGACTTATACATACATTCCTGCCCATATATGTTCCCCATGCATAGGAGTTAACATATATCCTGTCCTCATTTCATCCATGGCTTGTCATGCATTTTCAAATGATTTGGTCCTCAGTATTTTCCTGTTTTTAGACTCTCTTGGATCTGCATTGCTATTTATTAAAAAGATGGTATATAAGGACATGAGAGCAATGCTACTTAAGGAAACTTTGCCCATCCTCACACAAGGAACTATAAATTGCTTTGATGTATATACAACTATAGCAATTAGAGGACATCAAATGCACAAAATATCTTTGATGATTTACCTTTTATATATAAAAACCAATTTAGGAATGTCTCACATGGGTATTTATTGTATTTTGGAAATTCATTGCTAGGCTCTTGATAACACTCAGTTTTTATTTTTAAATTATGTATACCCACTTATAAATTATTTTAACAGGACTTTGGCCAAAACTACTCATCTTGAAAATATTCATTTGGGAAATATTTACAATTTCCATTTGTCTCCCCATTTCAGTCCAAGTTCTACTTATCTTAAATACTGTGGGTTTTTTTCTTCAGCCACAATTGAAAGTCGAAAAGAAAGAAAACGCTTTTTTTCCCAGTCCTGTCCAAACAGGTTTAACCAATTTTGGTGAGCTCAAAATAGTCCTTGTAGAAGTTTAGAAAGCTGATTTGCTCCCTCCATCACTTTCATTCCTTCTTCACCACGGCGCAATTGTAAATGTAAACTTCCCAAGAAGATGAGCCGGGCTGCAATTTTCAGCTAATTGGGAAAAGCAGCCCTGAGTCGAGCACTGTCAGACTGATTTGAGTCTTAAGATATGATGATGATTATTGTGTCAAATGTAATCAAGACTGTGGGCTCTGAACTGCCTAAAGGGCTGGCTGGTTTTAATTCAGGTTCGTATATGAAGTAGACCTCTCGTTCACCGATAGTCACAGCTGGCTGTAAAAGGCAGCAATTTTTAAAATGCTATTTCTTTCTCTATGGAGCTGCGAGGAGCAGAGATTGGGTTCACAGAAGGCAAATGTCCTCATTTCCTCTTCCTAAATTCTATTTATTTTCTGTTTGATAGCCTTCATCTTAAAGTTTTCCCGCGGTTGTCTGTCAGTGGCCTGCAAACTTCTTAAACACATCCGTCCTATGTACCTTTTCAAACGAAAATAAAACCCTTTGGAGCTCCTAGCTTGCTATGGTGAACCTCAACCTTTGTGAGGGCACATGTTAAAAAGGTGACTTTAGAGAGAGAGTATAATTTGTAATAGAATAATAGCGTATATTTTAGTATGCAGTTATTAAGACTGTATTACATTGAAGCAGAAGATCACTTTTTAGATGGGACTACACATGCGATATTTTTTTTAAAGATTTTTTTTTATTGAGAAAAAAAATTTCCGCCTCCTCCCAGCCTCCCACTCCTCCCACCCTCCCCCCACTCCTCTCCCCCTCCCTCTCAAGTCTGAAGAGCAGTCAGGGTTCCTTGCCCTGTGGAAAGTCCAAAGTCCTCCCCCCTCCTCCTGGTCTAGGAAGGTGAACATCCAAACTGGCTAGGTCCTCACAAAACCAGAACAAGAAGTAGGATCAAAACCCATTTTAACCCACAAACCTATAAGCACCTCATTTTTGATAAAGGAGCTAAAAGTATACAATGGAAGAAAGAAAGCATCTTCAACAAATGGTGCTGGCACAACTGGATGTCAACCTGTAGAAGAATGAAAATTGACCCATATCTATCACCATGCACAAAACTCAAGTCCAAATGGATCAAAGACCTCAATATCAGTCTGAGCACACTGAACCTGATAGAAGAGAAATTGGGAGATACCCTACAACAGATGGGCACAGGCGATCGCTTCCTAAGTATATGCCGAGCAGTACACATGCGATATTAACAAAGGCGAAGTGACAGCAGTAGGTTGCAGTGTCTGAAATACTGCGAATGATACTGCCCCGTCCCTAGGGTAACTTTTGAAAATGGTGAACAAACTCATGACAACATTTTTGAAAGATGGATTTTCTTTGTAATTCCATGTCAGCAGGTCTGTGTGTGGGTATGAGGATGTGCATGCAGGCACCCGTAGATAGCGGAGGAATTCATATGACAGCCCTGAAACGCCTGTGACAGGAAGTTGTCATCTGTCTTATCTGGGACCCACCAAGCTCTGGTCCTCTACAAGAGCAGTATGAGCTATTAACCACGGAAATATCTATCCCCACAAATTTTATTTTGACATTATATAATTTCAACATCACAAAATAAAATATCCTTAGCATTTTTATAGCAGTTGGTCACATTCCTGAAAAGTACACCATGTGTTAGCACTATCAGAAAAAAAAATGTTTTATGTTTGTGTGTAAAATTGAATTATGTCCCACATTCAGGCATTAGTTAAGATGATTGCTTTATAATTAAAATTCTAGTGGGACATTTCAATGGTCTCTGGGATTTTAAGTCACTTTTTCTTGTTTTTCAAGATTTTTTTCCCATGAATAGTCTCTTTTTGCTGAATTCCAAGGACTCTGTTCAGTTACAGATTTAGTCAAAATTCTTGCCTTATTTTCGAGAATATTTTTCATTTTATAATCTGTGACATTTGCTTAATTTTCCAGATAAAAAGTGATCTTGGGATTAATGAAGTTAAACTCCTCTCTTAAAACATAATGTATGTTTATTGATATGGTTGCTACTTTTACAAAACTGGATGAAATGAACAAAGCCTTAAGATCTATTGGTGTGTCTAGGAAATCTGTTTAGTTTCTATTGTCAATGCCCTTCTC
Source organism: Microtus ochrogaster (assembly GCF_000317375.1). NCBI lineage: Eukaryota > Metazoa > Chordata > Mammalia > Rodentia > Cricetidae > Microtus > Microtus ochrogaster. The sequence goes on from NW_004949156.1 coordinate 950,070, forward strand.
TCTACTGCCACAGCCTTTATTGAACAATATGGTCTGTAGAAATAGTAATGAAATATCCTGCTCATAACTGCATAAGTTTATTTTAATAGCATGTTGGCAAACTCAATAGGATTGCATTATGTAAAGTATATGGAATATTATTATTTCCTGTTATCCCAAATTCTAACCAGTACTCAAGTGGAGGCTATAAGAAAAACACAAAGTAAGTTCTTATAAACATTGACCAGGTAAATTTATGAAAACAAAACCAGATGCACACATGTACAGAGATAAATGACAACTTATTGTCTGTATCTTTCAGATGAAAAATAGTTTATGTTGAAAAATTTTCAGAGCGGTAGATCAGCAAAATGCGATCTGTTCACATTTCTTCCTCGGAGCCTTTGCAAAGTCTTTCCTTTGAATACGCTAGAGAAGAACTAGCTAAGTGCCTGGCAAATCGAATGGGTAGATACTGTTTCATGCTGTTAGACAAATGATCTCAATGAATAGTAAGTGTCAAGTGGTAAAAGCGTATTTCTTCTGATGCTGGGCCACAAGGCTCGGTGTGCATCCTTAACAGTACGTGAATAGAGTCCAGCAGAAGATGCCCTTCCAGTTTATGGATAGTACACGACAGAACGGGCAGAGATATGGTGAATAAGAGAAAGAAAACGAATATCTAGCCAAGATTGTTTATAGCTTGATGTCTCTGAACCAAGGACTCTGCTTGGAAGAATTCTGAAAATTTGTCACAATGAGAAGCTAATTTTGACAGGTGTTATTCTTTTTGTGTGTTCTCTCTTTGTAAATATTCAGGTAAGAATAGCAGAAATTTTGCCCTTAACAACTAAATGCAATGTATTGCCCAGTAAATCTGCCTATCATATCTCTTTTATTGCTAGGGGAAAAGAGAAAGCACTTAGACAAAGCAAAACTTCTTCTCATGTGTGAACATGTCTGTTAGAGCTATAATTCTCTTTTAGAGTTAGCTTTCTGTAACAAGAACAGCTACAAATACCCTTTTTTGTAAAAGAAAAATGATAAACAATTAGACATACTAGTCAATGCGTTCACACCAGGAATTTACGATTTTTAAAAATGAAAACCATTAGCCTCATTTTCAGAAACTGTGTCCAGTTCAGAGTAGGTTTATTGATTTTTAACTGAATTTATTGCATGCCTGATAAATGCCAGGAATAGTATAAATTCTTGCCTTTATGGAATTTACAGTAAGTTAATGTTGAAGAATATTAACACTATAGTAAGCAGTGACTGTATCAAGGAATCCTTGAAGCCAAAGTATAGCACTTCTTTGCTCTTGAAATTCTAATTGAAAAAAAATCCTCATCTTATAACATGCTTTACAAATCTTAATTGATATTATAAAAGCCATCAATGAATTTCTAAGTATCTTGGTCTTTTTAGATGCTCTATTTGCCCTAATAATTAAAAATAAGAAATGAAGGAACCTTTAATCTTATTTTGATACGTTTTAATTAGTTCGTGCTATTGTAATCTTACATCTTTTCTTATAAATCATATCTGAGCCAGCATAATAGGCTTGAAATTGGAAGACCACTCTTTAAAAATATACTCATATTTAGTCACTTTATGAGGTTAATTCATTTCTCTATTGACCAGATAAAAAGTATTTATTTTAATTTAAAATTTATATGTACTTATTATGAAAAGGTCACGAGTGTATGTTCTAGAATTTTCTTTAATTAGTAAAAAGCTAACTACTTTATTACTGCCTATTTTAATACCTGTTTTTAATATAAAATTCTGAAGCCTATCTTGAAACCAAAGAACAGTGCTCATTTTTAAAATGTTTCATAGACAGTACTTGAAAGTAAGAAAAAAAATTCTTTTGTCTACACACATATACCATAATCCTAATTCATATAACAATCACAAAAGGCAAAAGATAATTTATTAATAATGTATAATTATCCATATTTTTGCCTTGTAATGAGATTGGCATGTCCCTTTAAGAGGAAATGTCTTCGAATGTGATGGCCTGAATGAGGTGTTTCAAGGTTTTGCCATTTAATTTGGAAACTCATTAAGCCTCCCTGAAGGTCCCTTTGTAGTTCCTAGTGTTCAGAACAATGTAACTTGTCCTACTAGCTTCATCAAGTAATTTAAATTATCAAAATCATTGTATCTATAAATAAGCCTTAGGTTGCAAAACAGTACTTTAGTGCAAAATACTATACTCCAAAATATTGAATGTAAATATAAAGTCTCTTTTCAGACCACACTGTTAACTGCAAGAGTGCTTAGTATGTGGGTGTTTGAAGTCAAATGTTTACAAAACATAACTTAATCTTCTAGGAGAACTTATGAAGTCATTGATATTTTCATATTCTATTGATAGTGCTTTGTTATGCATTCATTCTTTTGACTGATGATAATTTAAATAGCTTATTTGATTTGACTACGGTTTTCTCTTTTGTCTTAGAAAATTGAACCTTCATGTTTTGCCAAGTTCTGGTTATTATGAACTAATACCCACCGATCCAAATTTCTGTTTCTCTGTGAGTTATCACAGATGAGGTTGTAGTATTTGCTTAAACGCACAGTCTTAGGAAATTTTAAAGGATTGATCCTAGTCATGACTTTTAATTTGCTATCCCTCTCTGTGTAATGGCCCTTGCCACATGTCTTCACAGTTACACTCTGTCATCCAGGTTCTTTTGAAAACAGACTACTGAGCCCAGGCTATACTGGAATGTGTCATCCTTCTGCCTCTTCCGCTTTTTGAACTTATTTTCTCCATATCTTTTTAGTTGAAAAAAACAAACAAACTGTGTAATATTGTCTGTCAAATTTTAAAATTTAAAGATACTAACACTGAGAAGCCAGAACCTTAAAGATACACATTATTAATATTGTTTAGAATAAAAATTATTTCTAACAGTAAACTCCATCCTAATCTAATTTTGTATGTATATAAAAAGTAGTGCTATCTGAATTTTTTCTGAATACCCTTTTCAATTTTATAAATTCCAAGTCAGTATATTGAGTGTTTATATATGAATCAAATGAACTTCATCAGAAATGATTTTGCAAGTTTCCAAAATAATATGTTTTAATATTGTACCATTACAAAACTAAACACACAGATCACAAACAAAAGAATATCAATCTTTTTACCAACGTAAGAGAGAAAAGTATACGTGCATGTTATAGCTGCTGCTGATATCATTTACATTTCTTTAGTCAGTCAATTTTCTCTGTTATTAATGACAAAGAAACACAAGTCCAATCAAATGACTAATATGACTAGAACATGTTTTACTTTTATCTCCGAATTTTCACTTTCAGGAATATTCAAGTAGTTTCAAGAAGAGTACATGAATATGATTTTTACTAATAATATATTTTGCAAATTATGACTTTTAAATACCTTCATAATGGGGAAAGAATGAAAGAGATACAGTATATATTTTATATTGTTTGAATTATAGATAATATCTGAATTCTTTTTCTACATGAAGGTAAATTCAAGCTGATTGTTTTTTTATAAAAAAAACAAAATATCTGTGTTATTGAAGGAAGATCGCACCTCTATGCTCAAAGCTGAGGTTTATCTTTGGAGGAGTAATCTATTATTCGTGCAAGGGTGTTACTACTGCACATGTTCCAAAATCATCCCGTGCTGTCTGGGGTGATGAAAGGTTGGAGTGAGTTTTCGGAGAACTAATCAGCAATACTTTGGGAACATTTAGGTCGTGGTTTCCAATTAACTCTGGAGAGTTTGAGTAATTTAGTACCAGACCTCAGGAGAGAAGGAATGTCGGTGGGTGAACAGCAAACCAGCAAATTTGCATGGAAAGCGATTTTTTTTTGTTTTGAAGCAAAGAGAAGCTAAATGTTTTCTGCTATAATGAGGATAATGTAATATCTTTGTATGTGTCTTTTACAATGTGTTTTAACAATCCTGTTTACTGTAAAGTAACAAAAGAGTAAAATTTATGTCCACAGTGTGAGGGGCAGGAATCAGTGGCATAGGCTGCCTTGTACATCTGTCTTCATAATTAGATAAACTTATTTTTAGGGCATAATAGAGATTATAACCCTAAGTCTCTTTAAAAAAAACGGAAAAATAAAATCAACTGTCACACTGTTTATCCAAAGGTTTCTTTTTTTTTTTTTTTTTT
>NW_004949156.1:955167-967050 GCF_000317375.1 Microtus ochrogaster
CAGGAGGATAGCTATGTTTTTCTTTGGGTTCACCTTCTTATTTAGCTTCTTTAGGATATCAAAATAAAGACTCACTGACCTTTATTTGTGGCTAAAAACCAATTATGAATCCAAAGGTTTCTTATATTTATAAAAATCAGTTCCATTGGGCAAACATTTACCGAGCATCTATGTCTGCATTCTGGTTCAAAACTAAGCTAAGTGATTTTCATGTTTGAGAAAAGTAGTGTATAAGTTCATGAATGCACTCAGATATGGTACATTTGAGCTATAGTATAGAATATATTTGCCCACAGAATATTTATAGCCCTCCCACAGAATTTTTATAGCCCTAGCACATTGTATGTGTAATTGCATTCTTCCCTCTTTGTTCCCCTACCAGAATTGAGTATATAAAGTGGCAAGTCTAAACTCTAAAGATAAATTCTGTATCGTCATTATTAAACATAGATCCTGGTACATAGACATGCAATAGATTCATGTGTGAACTTGGCAATGAGATATTAATTCACATGTGGATAAAAGAATGAGGTGTTCAGATTTATAGATTATCTTTTTATCGGTCAGAATAACTGGGAAGAAAAAGACTATCAACTGAAATTAAGCAAAGGAAAATAGAGACAAAAATAGGCATGGTAGTTTATTTATATTTGAAGTCCCAAAATTTGGGAGGAAAGGCAGAAGGATTGGATTTCAAGGGCAGTCTCTGTTACATAGTGGATTTGAAGGCAGCCTGGACTATTAGATCCTACTCTAGTGAGAAAAGAAAGAAGAAGGGGTATGGGGAGTGGAGCTTAAGAAACAAAGCTTGTGGAGAAGCATGGGCAGGTGGAGCTCTTTTGAGTTCATGGCTTGCAGGTTTTTTTCTGAAGAGTTCCCGGTCAGCTAGGAATACACAGTAAGACCCTGTCTCAGAAAAATATGTTTATTTGTTTGTTTTTTAATGAGATCAAGAGTAAGAAGGGAAAAGTATGGTATTGTAAATTCATTAAAAATGGGATTTCACACATTAAAATATTACTTATTAATTAGCATAATAATTTCTATGATATTTGCAGAAAATTTGAACGTCAGTTTTATATATATATATATATATATATATATGCCTGTGTGTGTGTATGTGTGTGTGGCTCTCCTAACACTGAAGAAACTGTAATGGGAGGGTTGTGGTGAGTTTGAGCAATGCTGTTCATTCCAGAGCATTAAGGACTACAGAGTAAAACTGAGTCTCCATCCACAACAAGAAGAAAGAAGAACTTTTAATATGTGCATATATGCGAATTTTGTGATTATATTCACCCCATTAGCCTCTCTTACCCTGCCTCTGAAGTCCTTTTTCCCAACTTCCATGTCTTCCTTTGACCCATGAATTTAAACAGGGTTGCCTGGAGCATGGGGAGGCGTTTATTTAGTAGACTATGGGCAACTCCTCAGTGGCCTTGCCATTGACGAAAGCAGCATTTCCTCCCTCGGTGTCTGCTAGCTGTCAGTAGCTCCCCAAGAAAGGGTGTGACTTCATGAGCAGCTCTCCTATCTATGATAGAATCTTTGCACCGCCCCACCCTGTTCATTTATATTGTTCAATTACACATACTTTTAATCTAGAAATATAATTCATTGAGAAAGTTTTCCCTCCGTATTTCTAATACATACTAACATCTTCAGCCTTACCTTAGAAAATAAAAGTCCCCCTTCCCTTGTCCTTAGTTTTTATGTATTAAGATTATCGCACATTAAATTGCAATTTCAGCTTCAGAAAAAGCATGGAGGCTTAGAAAATTATTCACATATAGTAGTGTGTGTGTATATGCGCGCACACACACATGTGCACATACTCATGTATGTGTATGTATAAAATGACAGATGGCATATTTATTTCCTTATTGATAATTATATACACACACACACACACACACACACACACACACACACACATATATATATATATATATATATATATATATATATATATATATATATATATGTTAATGGCAATGGAGGGACATGTTTCTGTGATTTGTCACCTTTTCTCCGAGTTGGGACTGGATAAGCATCTTCTTGAGCTTATGTAATTTTGCACTGTTTCATAGATCCACAATTTTGCCCCTTCAAACACTCTTTTTATTAGCTGATGTTTCAGAACCCCATTGTCTCTTTTGGAGACCACAATCTGCAAGATTAATAAAAATCCAGAGACAGATATTGAGGTTCAACATGAAGGACAGAAAAGCAAAACAGCTAGTCACTGGCTATTACCTCTTCCTCAGTCTGAAATGGAGATTCTGCCTCCAGAAATCCTCAGAATGAGCCTGAGAACTGTCTCCTCCCATTTTATATTTCTTTCTAGTGCTGGGATTAAAGTCGTGCACCACTACCCCCTGGTTTCTATGGCAAACTTGTGTGGCTACTGGGATTAAAGGTGTGTGATATCATGGTCTGTAAGGCTGACCAGGGTGGCTGTTTTGCTCTCTGATCTTCAAGCAAGCTTTATTTATTAAAATACAAAAAAAAATCACTACAGCAATCTGTATGAGAAAGTGTTTAGTTCTCCCCATAAATTCAGTTTTTGAGAAAGCAGATTCTAAGAAAGGACTTAATGTCTGGAATTTTACTGAGAAATGTGTTCTAACTTCGCACTGGTTGTGGAAGGAAAGTAAGCATAAGCAGTATAGGCAGAACCAGAAGCCAGGCTGCGTGAGTGTTACTGCTAACAATCATCTAAACCCCACCCCACCCCAAATGAGGAAGCAGCATCTACCTCAGGTTCATCATATACAGATGAACTTCCCACACAACCACAAGGCTACCATATTTTCAATCAGGTCCAGTCAGGGCAAGCATATCTCCTGACTTACATCCTGACTGTGCATTTCTGCCTATGAAATCAAGGGCAGGGGTACATCCTGACAAATTTTCTGCTCATATACCTCCTGCCCATGTGTGGTCAAGCATATCTAATGCAGATGGCTCCGACAAACATAGGACAGGTGGGAAGTTCTTAACTGTCTGAGTTGCAAACAGAACACTTCACCTGCAAGGTGTACTTTTCCTGATTTGGTCTCCCATTAACTTGCCTAGTGAATTGCTCTTTTTCCTGTTTTGGTCTCACAATGGCTTCTGCCTGCTTCGGGGATGAACAGAGCAACTTTGGAGAAGGAGGCTCTTTTAATTCTGTTCTAGCCTCAAATAATGCTGACACATGAGAACCTTCAGCCAGCAGAACTCCCAGTCAGAGATTGGAACAGCATACTCCAGCATTGCTCACACAGTACTTCTCAAAGTTTCATCCCCAGTAGAAGTGTTTTTTCAAACTTTCGCATGTGTTTGAGATGCCTGGAAGGCTTGCTCAAACACAGTTGCTTGGGCTCCACCCACTGAGTTCCTCTTTCAGTAGAGCTAGCCTGAGGCCTGAGAATTTGAATTTCTAATAAGTTCTCAGATGTGGCTGCTGGGACTGCTGGTCCATGAACCATATTTTGAAACCACTGTTGTATACCACCCTTATTTATGGACTAAGAGAACAGGTCTTAGCACTAGAAGGTAATCTTTTAGATATCATGAATTCTTTATCCCATGAGATTAAATTCTTAGCTCTTTTCATGCATTATAAACTTGGAATAGTGATAATTAAGCTTTATTATATAGAAAGAATTTAATATACTAGATGACAGTTTAAAAGCCTTCTTGCAATTTCTTATATATACTCATTATTCCCTTTAAAATCCAGTGAAATTGTCTTCAGGGTCCATAGGATTGTATGTCCTAAATAGAGAAACTTTAAAATAAGCCACATTTGCAGTCTCTTTTTCCTAGCCAGTCTTTTACTTCTCATTATTTTTATATTTTTATTTATCACATAAGCCATCCAAAAGCATATGGTTGAGGAAAATGAAAAACTAAGGGACACATTTAGACCTAATTTGAATGCACAAATATGGAAATTAATTACCATGGACTTATTTCTAGGATAGACTTGACACAATTAAATCTTAGAATTCAACAAACTCTGTACACGCCTCGAACCTAGGAGTGAGTTTGTAGTCATTAAAAGCCCCACGGAAGCAGGAAACAACAGTTGAGTCTGTGATCCAACAGCTTCGGAAAAGAGCTCATTCGAAGAGATTTTCTGCTCTTGCTTCCATTTCTTCTTAAAGTATTTCCCGAATAAGGAAATATTCCGCCTGATGTTGTCAATATGTCAGACCACAAGGGTATCCTTGAAGAAAATGGTGCCTTACTGTCCTGAAAATGTTCCTCGGCTTCCCTAAGGGCCTAATTTACAAAGCAGAAAACTGCAGGCAGGATTTGGCTGAGAATCACATTGTCTAGATAGAGCCCTTTCATCTGACTTCCTGCACACTGCGTTCAAAGTTATTTACTAGTCACTTCTTACGGAAGCGGAAGGTGAATGGTGTGTCTCACTGAAGGGCAGAAGAGCTAAGATGGATAGAGTGCCCCTCCGCATGAAGATGACTCTGAGAATGACTTTCACACTCTCTAATCTCTGAAGCTTCATTCTGCCGTGGGTGACTTTCAGCTTGTCCTTTCGTTATGTGTGAAAGTGGAGTATATTCCACAATAAGCCAACGTCTTAGCCAGGCATTCTCTTCTAGACTGCGACAGTTTATTTCTATGATGAGTTTTAGGATGGGGGTGGAATAACTCTTAGTTTAAACTGCAAGAAACTGTCTCTTTGGCAAGTCCGTGCCAGTAGATTGTCAGTATTTGCTCAAGAGCTTCCCTCTGTATTACAAGCCCAACTTTCCCATTCAGAGTCCTCGAGCTGCGACAATGGCACAGAAAACATCTTACCTACAAATGAGGGAAACTGGCGGTCCCAGTTAACCCTGCAGCTGTTCCAGATTTCACTACCGTGCCCAACCAGAACCCCACGGTACCTTTTACTTGTGGAGTATTAACATTTATTTAGGAGTTGATAAATAGCTTAGTGCAGCGCTCATGTTTTTCCAATAGCGGCACCCTCATGAACCTACTCTCTTCTCTAGCCATTAGCACAGAGCACAGCGGGAAGATTTCCATCCAGTCTGAGCGTGAGACCACACTGTGAAAGACTGTGTGCTCAGCAGAACCTCCCCCGTGATGAGCACACAGCTCTTCTGGGGACTTCACTGCACTGCCGCCGGCTCGGCAGGCCTTGTTCATTGCCGGCTTTGCACATCCCATGATAAAGTTGCTGCTAAAATAAATTGCAGTTTTGCATAATTATTGACAATCACATCTTAACAAGCAGTATGTATCATATTCAAGTGTTCAATTTTTTGAAATCCATTTTTAGCTTATGTTTAATCCCAGCAAGTGTTTGTGTAGTCGTAGAAGGCAAATAAGGCATTTAAATAGAGTACTAATTTCCCCATTGCAGACAAAATTTACCTGAATCTTTTTAGATGGGACTGTTACTGCTTAAGGCAATTTTCCCTCCTGAGCTATTATTATACACATCTTTGCTCAGGGTGTTTGTATGTATATCCACATAATATGCAATATATATATGAGTGTGTATATATTATATATATATATATATAATTGGAAATTATGATTTAAAAAATTCTCATGAGGGATTTTTGTTTCTTCCAGTTTTTAAAAACAACTTGGCAATTATAAAATGAGGTGTAGGGAGAGGAACTAACATTGTTATTAACAATCATAAGCAGTCATAATGTGTGAAGTTTGTTCATCATAGCAGTAGAAGGATGATGAGTTAGTAACAAGCCATATCGCACAACTGGGAAAAGATATTGCGAACTGAGTCACTGTTTGTCTGATTAGTAAGCTTCAACTTTTTCAACTTGGTGTAGCATTTTTCTTTTTGATAATATCTTTGGTCTATGACCTACAGAGAGCACAGTGTGATCCTAACAAAATACTTTGAATAAGCTAGTGTGTGGCAAGATGACAGTTTGCACAACTCTTTCCGTGAAATGCTTTCTTCTTAGTCTTTTTGTCCCTTCGCTGGTCAATCTGTCTCTTCACTTGCCGTCACCTCCCAACTTGCCATCTGTGTATTCTTTACTTGTTACTTTATTTAATCCTTGCTTCTTGACTCAGTTTGATATCAAGGATATGTATGGCAAGGGAATTTAAGGTTTTGCATATGAAATTTAATGTCAAATTCTGTGGCATCTCAAAATAAGTTTTCCCATTGCCCAGCACAAATTTAAAGTTGAAAGAAAGGTATTTTGGAGTGTTTATGAACAAAATTTTAAGTCTCTCTCTCTTGATCTGTCTATCTATCTATCTATCTATCTATCTATCTATCTATCTATCTATCTATCTATCTGGTATGTGTGTGGCCATTTCTAGAGGAATCTTTATTTATTATTCATCTTTGAGGGAGGGTCCAGGGATTAAACCTAGAAACCTAGGGCCTTGAATTTAGGAGGCAAACACTCTACCATTGATCCCCAGCCCCAGCACATTGCTGTTTATTTTTAATAGCTCCACTTGCATGCCTTCCATCAAGAAGAAGTGTTTAGATGAAATTGAAATGAATATTAAACGAAGAGCATGGCATTTTGGTTGTGGGTTAACTGGAGAGCTTCAGCAGTATACCGTCCTTGATCATTTTACTGAGTTCCTTGCATATACCATTCTGATAATAGTGAATCCCATCTGCCTGCTTGTCCTTTACAGAGTGAGTGAGAGAGAGGCGGCTTTGGAAGAAACTCATGGGTTACTACAACAGTTCCCCCTGGACCTGGAGAAGTTTCTTTCCTGGATTACAGAAGCTGAAACAACTGCCAATGTCCTCCAGGATGCTTCCCGGAAGGAGAAACTCCTAGAAGGCTCCAAGGGAGTCCGAGAGCTGATGAAACAGTGGCAAGTAAGTCAAGTGTCTCTGTGTTAGCCCTTTAGTCAATCCAACTGAACCATCCCAAGTATTTGTACTTGATGTTGACAAAGTGGGGACAAAAGTAAAGTTTCTTATTCAGGCTGATAGAGTTCAGCATTTGGACAGGAAGGAAAGAGGCAAGAGACAGGAAGAAAACTCATTGGTAATTCCATTTAATATCATCAGCTTCTAAAATTACAGATATTTTTGACCAGAAAAATATTCGCCTAAGACACCAGGGGTCTTGTCAAGCAGAAACTTTACTCAGGCAGAGAAGTAAATTAAGGGTAGGTTTATTAAATTAAAATGGCTGCCATTTTCACTGTTTACTTAATGTCTTACAGGGAAAGCATCTGTAGGAATTGTCTGTTTTATTTAGCGTTGCTAACTAAATCAGTTTCTCTTCGCTTTTTTCAAATACATTCTGAAATGTTAATCTGACATTTTGCAGTTTTCTTCCTAACATGATCTGTGAAAATAAAAATGAGTTTGCTAAATTTGTTATAGCTCGTGGATGCACAATTTTCAGACAATTGTTTTCCCTGACAACAAAAATTATTAAATCTGTGCGCATGAGCAGCAATAACAGAAGCCGAGAGCAATATTGTTTAAATGGAATCTTGGCAAGAATCATGTTCTGTAGTTTAAGGAGTTTTCAAAGGTTTATTCCTAATAGCTGATGGAATTTTCCTGAACTATTATGCAACATTATCATATATCTTTTCTTTTGTAACTTTTTTTGTTCTATATGTGTATATAAATGAACATCACTAGTATTTAGAATATAGTTTGATATGATAAATTGAAAAAATTGGACTAAAGAAGTTCTTTTCCTATTGTTCTCCACTTATGCTTTATTTTGATGAGACTGTTAGTTTGTTGCTCTGGTACAGACAGTAATAACAGTGATTTATTACATCTTGAATTTGTCATTCTTTTTTTATCTTCCTTCTCTGGTCTCACATGCCATATCCACAGTGATGTTAGTTTTGTTTGATCCTTTTAAGATAATTTTAGTATAAAGTCTGACTTTATCTCTGCAGAGATCTCCTACAGTTTGGGACAGAATGCAAAAGCTACACAAATTCAGACTTTATTTTGTCTGAATCCTAAAGGATCTCCTACATCATTTATATTTACCTATGCAATATTCATGCATGCTATAATCTGGAAAAACTCTAAAGTTCTGTATAATTGAATTGAAAATTGGCTATATGTGTTATTAAGTATGAATAAGGAAAAAGGAAATTTGTGTTTTGATTTTTCATCTTTCTTTAAAAACAATTGGAAATTACTCTAACATTTCTTAGCTTTCTTGTATTTCTTTTTTTATTAAAAATTTTATTAAAAATTTCCACCTCCTCCCCTCCTCTCATTTCCCTCCCCTTTTCCCCGCCCCCTTTTCCCCCCTCTCCAGTCCAAAGAGCAGTCAGGGTTCCCTGCCCTGTGGGAAGTCCAAGGTCCTCCCCCCTCCATCCAGGACTAGGAAGGTGAGCATCCAGACAGACTAGGCTCCCACAAAGCCAGTGCATGCAGTAGAATCAAAACCCAGTGCCATTGTCCTTGGCTTCTCAGTCAGCCCTCATTGACCACCAAGTTCAGAGAATCCGGTTTGATCACATGCTCCATCAGTCCCAGTCCAGCTGGCTTTGGTGAGCTCCCATTAGATCAGCCCCACTCTCTCAGTGGATGGGCATACCCTTCGCGGTCCTGACTTCCCTGCTCATGTTCTTCCTCCTTCTGCTACTCATTTGGACCTTGGGAGCTCAGTCCAGTGCTCCAGTGTGGGTCTCTGTCTCTATCTCCATCCATCGCCAGATGAAGGTTCTATGGTGATATGCAAGATAGTCATCAGTTTGGCTATAGGATAGGGCCATTTCAGGCTCCCTCTCCTCAGCTGTGCATGTATGTGGGTGCTTTTTAAATCTGTGTATGTATGCTTTTTTATCACCTTCGGAAACAACCTGAAGTATGTTTCTCATATGAACTCCAAGGATGAACCTTTCTATATTTTTAGTCTAGGACACTGATTACATAAAATATTCAAAGCACCAGAGTCAGAAAATAAAAAAAAAATGTTAAAATAAGGAGGAATTTCTTTACATTCTTAGTGTAAAGTAGTGATTATTTCGTTGTTATTTTTGTTATTGTTTTGGTTAACTGCTGTTGTTCCTAATTAGGGTCTTCATTTGGTAACGAGTTCATTATTTGGTGCAGGGACAAGTACACACATGTATGGAGGTCCGAGAAGGACCTTGGGGGCAGGCCTATGTCTGCCCATCTTACCTGAGGCAGGATCCCTTTGCTGCTTCTCACCCTAGCTGGTAGGAGCTTCTGGAGACTATTCTGTATCTGCTCCTGCCCCCACCCCCACCTACACCCCCATCCCTGCATGTCCAGAAAGCATCTTGGAGGAACACCAAGCTTTTACATGGGATATAAGGCTCTGAACTCAGGATGTGAAGTTTGCAAGCCAGTGCTTTTACCCTATACTCTGGTCGGTTTTCAATTAGTAATTCTCCAGCCTCAGACTCTCTGAATGTTAGAATTATAAGTGTATGTTGTCAGGCCTATACTGAACTCTATTAATTATTAAAAGAAGAAAAGAAGGAAGGCACCCAAATGTTTAATCAAAGTAAAAACTCACCCAACAGATCTTGGGTCTCCTGTCTACTCCAAATCCAAGCAAGATTTGTTTTCTACAAAGGCTACTGCAGAGAGAAAAAGATGAAGCCTTTAAACAAAGTTTTTTATTTTTTTCTGAAATTGCCAACTGTTCTATATAGAGAGACTATGAATCTTATTATTCCTTACAATATTGACAATTGGCTTTGGCTGTTAGTTACTTCAATATCTATTTAATTGTCACAGCAGTAATTATAACTTATGGGATCTATGAGCACTGAATGTATTATAAATCATGTGCTTCCTTAATAAAATTAGTGAATAAATTTCACCATGAAACACAATTAAATTTTCCAATGTATTAGTAGACAGGGCTCTTTACTTTCATAACTGAAATCAAGGAATAATATTATGCTTGTCGATACACATGATAAAGACATTTTGCTTATAGTTATTTGTGATAGTCTAGCAAGACCATTGAAGCCATCAAACTTTTATATAACATCATATAGATCTTGAGCATTGATAGTTTGAGAATGTATATATTGCAAATTTATTTTAAAATTTAAGAACTGAATTTATAATTGAATCAGATTCTGTTTCTGTCCAAAAAGTTTTCCCCTTTCGTCTAACAGAGTTGATAAAGATGTCCATGGTTCAAACTGCTAACAAAAAAAATGCTGGATAAAATAAATATTGAATAATTTTGTATCTTTGCAAATATTCGACAAGTTTTATCTAACTTCTATGTGATTCTATAAGTAAACTTGCAATATCATTGTTTTAACAGACTGTAAAGAAGCTGCCTTGCTATAGACATATAGTTGGTATTATTCTTTTTAAAGATCTATGGAGGGAAGGCCGGTCCCACAAGGGGCTGGCTGCAGGTTCCCACAGGCCTCTGCAGGTCAGCAAATGGGAGACCAAGGCGGATGAAAGACAGACAGATATGCCATGCAGAGAGAGAATTTGGGTATAAAGTTTATTTAGTGGGTTATGAAAAGGGAAAGGGAAGGGGAAGGGGAGAAGAAGGTGGGGAAGGGGAGAGGCGGTGGGGGGTAGGGGGAGAAAGACAGCACCACCTCTTCAGAAACTGATTGCTAGCAGCAGTGGGGGGAGGAGTGGGCGGGGCTTGTCTCTTAAGGGATCAAGGTATTCAGGTGAGAGACCTGGCCTACAGATCTTAATGGTTGGGAGATAGTCTCAGAACTAAGTAAGGAATATGTGTTCTATTTCTAATTCTTTCATCTGTGAGCTGAATTTAATTCTTTCATCTGTGGGCCGAGTTTATCCTCTCTCTCTCTCTCTCTCTCTCTCTCTCTCTCTCTCTCTCTCTCTCTCTGTGTGTGTGTGTGTGTGTGTATGTGTGTGTGTGTATCAGCATTAGTTATTGTTATGGTTTAAGTAAAAATGCTGCAGGTCCCCAAGTGGCGGCAGTAGGCAGCAGACCATGAGACCACACAGCAGGTCCCAGAGCAGCAGAAGACAGTGGACAGTGGGTCCTGAGATCAGCCAGTCCCAGGCAGGGACAGTGCAGTTCCCCAAGTAGCTGTAGTGGGCTATGAGAGGCAGCAAGTCACAGGAGGAGAGATAGACAGATGGGCACCACAAGAGACCATGCTGCAGTTCTCGGAAAGTGGCTGGTCCTGGGCAGGGAGCCAGGTGGTGGGTGAAAGACAGAGTCATGAATAGGCAAACCATGCAAAGTGAAGTCGGATATTTATTGAGTGGGTTATGGAGGGGAAGGAGAAAAGGGGGAAGAGCAGAGAGAGATACAGAGAGAGAGAGACTCATACTAGAAGCTGATCAGCTTGGGGAGGGGGTGGCTTATCTCTTAAAGGTACAGGGCAGATCATTACAGTTCAGTTATCTCATTTTATTTGCGTTATTTCATCAACACATTATGAAAAGTTCTCTTATATTGAATAAAACATTGGCAGAAAGTTTGATAAACTTTGAGTTGTATATCTGTATATACCTATGAATAAGGATAGGTTTGACACATTATTGAAATTGAAAAGCAGCCTTCACTATTTCTTTCATAAAATCTTGATTCATGGGTTACTTCCAAGAAATAAGAAAAAAAATGAGACCAAGGTAGTATAATTAGCACCTAAAGTAAATCAAAGCATCACTTTTCTTGGGATATTGTATAGTAGATGTAGTCTGTAGATCTCTGATTCTTAGGAAATCTTCAGTGTACTATTCTCTATTGATTTAAATTCATTTGCCTGTATTTTTTCTTTTTTTTTAATTGATAATTTTTTTTTATTTTTTTTTTGAGAAAAAAAAATTTCCGCCTCCTCCCAGCCTCCCACTCCTCCCGCCCTCCCCCCACTCCTCTCCCCCTCCCTCTCAAGTCTGAAGAGCAGTCAGGGTTCCCTGCCCTGTGGAAAGTCCAAAGTCCT
>NW_004949156.1:967360-994359 GCF_000317375.1 Microtus ochrogaster
TCTCCTTCCATCACCAGATGAAGGTTCTATGGTGATATGCAAAATATTCATCAGTATGGCTATAGGATAGGATCATTTCAGGTTCCCTATCCTCATTGCCTGTATTTTTTTAATCTGCCTATTTGGGATGTTTCCTGAGAGCATGAGGGCAATTCTCCAAATCTTCCTTTTGTTTGGTGTTGACCTCTTCCTGTTCTACATGTGTAAAACTATTATTGAAATCACATTTGCATGCAAGTTTTCATCTTATATTTTATATGTAAACTCACATTACCTTGGAAATTCTTTACTAAACACCCACCCATTAGGTGCTTTAGGTCAAATGATGGCAACATACTTAAGATTGAGTTGGAACTCCGTTCCAGAGAGCACATCCAGCATACAGCAGTCATGCATAACTGTTCTGCTAGAAAGCGAGACAGGTAGGTCTAGACCTATCTGAAGTTCAGAAAAATATTAGAGAAGATTTTTCTTAGCCTTCCTTGTACATTGGGTAAGACTTTTAAAATGCTGAACTTTGTGTTAGACCTTGAAGAAATTTAAGTGAGATTGATCATATCATATTCTGGCCACCATTCTCATCTCCAAACGAAGGATGAGAAATGCTGTATAGAGAAAGTCGTGTTCAGAAATATGTCAGAAGAAGGCTGCTGGTGATGCTTATTGGGAACCCCAGCATTTGAGAGACTGAAGCAGAACACTGATAAATTTGAGAACAGCCTAGTTCACATAGATCTTATCCCAATTTTGAAGGCTGTATTAGTGACTTAGTTTGAGACCCATTCTCCTTAGAACACTTCTGTTTTCATTAACACTCATTGCCTTATTTCATTTCCCAACCACCAAGTCCCAGTGACACACAGATCCGGTGATTATAATACTTAACAGGATGTGGGCATGAGTAAGGATAAGATCCATGAGACTTTCTATCAAAAGGCAATGTACTATTATACGTAATAAAAAAACAAGTTTAGTGAGTGTAAGCGTACCTTTTCCTCCCCCGCTGTCATGATTTTTTTTAAAGTTTGAGTTCATCTATAGTCTTTGAGGAGTCATATCTTCGTTTTAAACAATGATTGCAACCAATATATTAATTATTTTTTTAATAAAATAGCTAAGACAGTGAGTGACATTAGACACATCAACTAGATAAGATGCTTTTGGGCAGTTAAATGGACATTTTTTGTTGCACTCCATGGGAGACAGAGATGAAGAGACAATCTGAGGTAATATGACCAGTCAGTGTCTTCAGGGATTCAGAGAATTCATGAGGACAAACAGCTGTGAGAAGGAATGCCAAGAATGTGCTTTGGATTAAGATACCTGTGCACAAGAGATGAGAATATCGCCTCCCTTGAAGCAGTTGTGAATTCACATCTAAAGTGTTTTGAAAATCCTAATTAAAGGTAAAAAACTTGAAGGAGTTCAAAACATAAAGCATAGAAGTCAATGATATTTCACACACATTGACATCATTGTTACTGAAACTCTCCTCTGGTCTACTCAGAAATCCATTTCTATACTACTAAAACCTTCCTGTAGCCCAGAACTGTTGCTTGCTGATCCCTTTCTCTATGGTATTTGAAAGAAAGTCACTAAAAAAAAATTCATAACAACAAAACTTAAAAATGTAAAAAAAGAAACAAAACCTTGGTATGAAATTCTTATCATGGAAAAGGGAAGTATTTGAGGAGTCTAGCCAACTGGAAAAACTCTTTCAATTGCAGCGTTAGCTTCTTCTCTTGTATAAACCTCAGCATTTTGTTTCTCCCTTTGGTTTTATGTTGCCATTTGAAAATGTCATCTGCCCTCACCAGAGTATTCATGACTAGAACTTGACTACAATAATCAAAAACAGGACCTAGAGGCATAGGCTTATCCTCTTATGTGGTTTAGATCCCGAATTTGTCAAAGAAAATGACCATTTCACACCCATTGTCCTTTCTCATCCTCCCAATCCCACTCAACCCTTTCTTCTTCCAAGGAGTTCCCTTCCTACTGTTGTTTTGGTTCAGGGTTTTTGCTATTGTTGTTTGTTTTGTTATGCATTGTTTTCTTTTATATTTGTGTGATATTCTGAATGTAGTTAGGGTTGTTTGCAATAGCATAGGTGTGAAGTTATTTACTAGAGTAAGGGCAATTTACCAGTAGCTGCACCAGGAAAGAAACCAACTCTTCCCTCACACATCAAGCATCAACTGTCCTCCTTTGGGAAAGGTGGGCCCCCACTTTCCTCTGTCATCCAGGATAGAATGATAGTAGGCCCAATCATGTGCAAATTTTGTGTAGGAATCTATAGTTTCTATACTTTCTTGAGGAAAGACTGAAACTCCTGTAAATCTCTGGAAAAATTCAAAAGAAAATACCAAAAGAAAATGTAAAATTGAGACAAAGGAGTTAATGAGGACAGATATCCAGGTCTGGTGTTTTAGCTGCTGCTAAAAGGAAAACTAAATATGGAAAATAATTTTGTGTACAATAAATTGTAAAACACTACCTCAATTCAATGTGATTTGAATTTCAAGACATCATCACAAAATTTGGGTTACTCTGGTTGTGTTACAATGTTTTTGTTCATATGGAAACACTGAAATCTTATTTGCCTTGTATGGATATTGCTATTTGATAAGGAAATAACATGAAATGGTACACAGGGAGTACTACATTGAATAGTATTTAATATCAACTACTACATTCTATAATTTTCTATCTAAATATAAGAAGAAAATTCTCTATCAGCAAGAAGAAACTGTGTACGCTGAAAAGTCAATTTTGATAGCCTCCAATAACCATTGTCTTTTATTCTTCACAGATATTCTGTGTTAAACTTAGAAGGTAATAAATATCAAAGCACTTTGCAAAAGCTTTCTTCAAGTGAAAGGTCCTTGTTAATATTATTAATTATCATTAGGCAAAAGTCGAACTGAAGCCATAAATCTACTATTGCACTTTTTACAACCAATGAATCAAAGTTACATTAACTAGTGATACCTGCACTTCTCACTTTTTATAATTACCCAAGTCATTTTACTTTCATTTTCTAATTTGATTCTCTGAAAACGTGGCGCTGTACTATGATTATTTCCATTTTTAATTAGAGAATAAAATTTGAGCAAGTTATAATTTATCTATGGCTACATCTTTAAAAATTAACTAATTTGTCTTTCACTATTGCAGATTAGGAAAAAACTCAGCAAAATCAAAGGCTAGCAGGATAAATTTGTTTGTAGGATTTAAAAGAGCATATTTTATTCCTCTATTAGAATAAATAATGGTAACTAACATCACTTGAATACTTGCTATGACTATACTTACAGGCAATGTGCTGTTTATACGTGCTGGTTTATGAAGCAATATTATCATTCTCTTATTTCATGGAAAGCTCAAAATTTAGAGGGTTGGACAACTGTTAACTGTATATGGAAGAATGAGTATTTAAAATTCTCTTTGACCTTCTGACCTGAAAATCCTGCTATCCTGCACATTATTCTGGACTGCGTTGTCAGTTCAAGCCAAAGCTCTAAATATCAAAAAGCAAATTTTAAATTACCCACCTCATTGGAATATGTCAGTTCATAGAAATATTTGGTTCCCTAGACATCCATTTTGTTTTACATTTTTCTTTCTAGTTTCTGCGTCTGTTTCTCAGTTGAAATGCTTCCTTATACAATCAGGTAATGCTCAGATGCAGATGTTCTTGTTAATGCCTCCTTGCTAGATTGCTGTGCTTGTTTTGTTCTACTTGACTATTAAAACATTTCCCTCCTTGTGACTTACTGGGCTGACAAAATGTGGTCAACGTCTCCATAGCTGCCCAGTTACACATTGCTTAGGCATCCTTTTCCAGAGCATCTCTTCCAGGCATTCCCGTCTATTTTCGCTCATCTCATTTGTGTCCTCTCAGTAGTCAATCAATATTCCCTTAATGTCAGGTATCTGTTCTGTGTCTTTCAAAATCGTGTGCCCATCTCCACTACACCACTCATTCAAGTGTTTTTGGTCTTTGCAAGATTCATCCTACATGCCTATTGAATGTGGGACTTTCTTAACTCATGTGTCTCACATAAAATACAAGTTCAGTATGATGCAGCGAGGCCATGTCTTTTATCTCCTACTCTGCTGTTCAACACTATCTCCTCTCTTCAGGGAGATTTCATATCATGTGTTTATTTATATGTCTCTTCTATCAACACATTTATTTTTATGAACTCTGGATTTTGCCTACATAGTTTTTATGTAGTACTTTTACTTAATACGACTGTAACTGGTGTTACTATTTCCTTGTATCCTCTTAAACTAATTTCTGTCAACTAATTGTTCCAATACAACCTTCAGTTTAAACTTCCTAAAACATAACTTAAATGGTAACTAGAATGTAGGTTCCATGCCAGACAAGATTCCACTGAATTCATTTACTTATATGCCACTATTGTCAAGATACTTACATTATGTGTAATAAATATTTATTACTGAATTAAAGAAACATGTGACTCTTCTTGGAAAACATCTTTTATGACTTCTCTAAGCATTAAGAATGTTTTGTACATTCCTTCACGTTGCTGTCAAGGATTAGCCTCAAAGCTGAATTTTTAACCTTATTCCGTATTTTATCTTTCCATATAGCTTTAAAGCCTACAAAAGCAACAGCAAGCAAGATTACAGTTATACTTTTTTTTCAGAATTAAATTTGTGCTTTGGCTATTTTATACTTGTATATAATGTATTCTAATTATGCTCAGCCCCAACCAACCTTCTCTAATTTCCATCTCATGCCTTTCATCCCCCCACATGCAATAAACACATTTTCCTACAAATCCCTTTCCCACACTCATGAGGGAAAACTGAGAAGGGTTGTTTTCTTTGTTGGTTTTGACATTCTGTGTTTAAATAAGCAGGGCCACCTATGTGAACGTGAGCTTGGAATTAGTGATCCGAAATTGGTGTGCTCACTGGTGGGTACACAACTGAAGACAATGACTCCCTGCACCCTAGGAATCTGTCAGTAGCCAATAGTTTAGCATGACAGCGTGAGGACCCCTGTGCTCCACCACCAGGAGCACTGACTGTTGACAATGCCAGCACTGTGTAGACCCAGTGCAGGTAACCATAACTGCTCTGACTTCACGGTTGCTACCAGCTTATTCTTCAAAGATTTCCTTTCTTCATCTCAGCTTGCACAAATGATACCTAGTTGTCAAGAAAAAGGCATATCAACATTAACACTTGTTCCCTAGTTGAAAGTCATCTGTCTCCTTTGTAATTCCTATAGGCACTGAAAAAATGTTTTGTTCTTTTTTACTTCCTTTTAGAAAAGCTAGAGAAGACAGTATTCAATACTATGAGCTTTGAAGCTTTTCTGTGTGGATTTAAATCATGATTCTGCATCCTGCTGATCATGGACTCATTTCTTAATTGCATTTGTATTACATTGCTATAAATAAAAAGTAACCACATCCATACTTCAAACAGTTTGTGAAGCTGGTATAAAGTCATATGTGTGAACCTCATAAAACAGTATCTGAGATATAGGAAGCACCCAATAAACATTATCGTGTCTTTACATTTATGCTTATTTTTATATCTACGGGTAAAATTAAATTTTATTTACATATTTATTGATGAATTTTCATACTGCTCATTGTAATATAGGCCCCTTGGGGAATAAAATTCTCATTTGATTTATGTGGGAAAGCTCATAAAGTGGACAATTAAATACAACTTCTCAAATATTGACTTCCATGAGTGCTAAGACTTCATTTAATAAGGAGAAAAAACTGTTAATCTTTAGGAGGTTTGAGTTCTTAAATGTCATTATTGACTCAAAAATTTCTTTAAACTCTCCAAATAAAAAAAGCAAACTTTAATACTCTGTTCTTGAGAATAAACATATAATACTGAAAGTGCAAAAGCAGCTATGTCGTTTTGCATCAGGACCTCCTTGGGGAAGTAAATGTCTTGTCAGCCTTTTCTTTCAGCTAGACACCAGAGACTCCTTGAAACCTGCTTCGGCAAAAGAGGCTTATTTTTCTTCACAAACAATCTGAGCAACAGAGAAATATCACATCAATGTCTTATAGAAATCTTAATAAAAATCTTTGTTTTGTTTTGCCTTCCTGTATTTTGTTTGTTTTGACTTTTTAAATGTCTTTTTTTTTGAAACACAGAAAAGCAAATTAGAGTGTGTGCCGAAGAGGTGGGGTGGATCTGAGAGGAATCGAGGGAGGTGAAAGAACATTATCAAAATAGACTGCATGGAGAAGAAAAATTTTAATTAAATGTGAATAAAATAAAGTTGTTTTAAATGAATGCCAAGAGAAAGCCCTGGAGAAAATTAGTGGACTCAAAACACTCACTGTCTCTGAACCATGTCCAGATTCACGTAGTTTTTCTCCAAACCAGTATTAAAAAGGTCAAGAAAAATTATAGCACAAAAAAACTAAGGTAATTTCCTGTCACACTCTCGTCTTTCTTTTCCTGGAAGAGTTTTTGCATGCTGTCTTTGGGAGCAGATTTACCAGGAGAAAAATGATATGCTATTACACAGTGAATCTTTGAACTTCCACTTCCTGTTGAATTGGGAAAGGTTAATCTTTTACTGGATTTGAAAACTATTTTTAAATTTCCATCCTAATATTTTTCTTCTACCTTTGAAAATTGTGATAATAAAACATTTTTGCTATTAGGTAAATATTAATCATATTCAAAATAATTTAGTTTGTCAACATGTGATTTTCATTCCACATGAAGGCCTTTTGCAGTTATGTGCTTTTCTAAATGGCAGTAAAATGAAATGTCAGAATGTTTGTTGCCTTTTCGTAACCATGTTGAACTGTATCAAATTTTAAAGAAAAGTTCTTCAACAAAGGTTTGTGCATAAATTAGGCATTCCCCATAGAGCTGAAAGAAATCATTATTCCTGATTGTGAAAGCATGTGAAACACATAAAACATTACTTGCTGGAGATCCTATTAGTATAGATGGAACAAGTGACAAGTTTCCTCCATTTGCTTTTGCATCTGTGGTTGTCCTTGAGGGATCTGTTAGTATGTTGATGTTTCAATACTGTAATCACAACTTACAATATCTTGAATTGTTACACATATCAACCTTGCAATTCTCTAAATGCTTCAGCTTTTCCTGTCTAATGTCTTCTTACCTCTAACCTCTTTTAAATATTTATTATCCTCTATGACTTTCTGATATAATTATTCTCTGAAGAATACAGAATCTTATTGTCTCCTATGTGCCAACCATTTTTGATGTGGGATTTCCCTCTGCATGCTGTGATTACCATTGGTTAATAAAGAAACTGTCTTGGGCCTGCACAGGGAACAGAGCTAGGCAGGATGAAACTAAATGGAATGCTGGGAGGAAGAAGGCAGAGTCAGGGAGTCAGAACTATGTAGCCAGCTGGAGACAGATGCCGGAACTTTAGTGGGTAAGCCACAGCCACGTGTCAATACACAGATTAATAGAAATGGGTTAAATTAATATAAGTGTCAGCTAATAAGAAGCTAGAGCTAATGGGCCGTTTAATTAATACAGTCTGTGTGATTATTTTGTGGTTAAGCAGCCAGGAACAACCAAGCGACCTTCTCACTACACAATTTTTACCCCAATACTTTGCTCCCCTTCAACATTTCAATACTAAATCCAATTCCAGGTCATGACCCCGGATAAAATGGCCCTTGGACATTAACGAAATACTTGCTAAGACACTCAGTTATTTACTCCATAAGTCTTATTTTTACTTTTACAATGGTTTCATAAATGATGGGATAATTCTTATACATTGTACTTGAAAAATAAAAATCAGTACATATTATGTTTTGCCTACCATGGAGAAAAAACGATCTTTTGTTTGAGGATAGGGGATGTGTTATTATTGGAACGTGGCACTTGATTAGGCAATTGTAAATGTATTTACCTTCCATGACTCAAATGAAACTTGTAGATTCTTGCAATTTATATATCTAGTAGAAAAACGTACTTACTGACTGGATTTTGGATGTGTCCTTTCAGGTGAACAATTATTGACAAGTGGGATTCCCTGCTTCAGAGTAAAAAGAATAGATGATAAGAAAAATGTCCCTAAGGAGGAACTGGTAGTGGTGGGAATTGGCAGCATTGGGCAGGTTAGACCTAGCTAGTAAGGAAAAGAAAGTAATGGAAATGAGTACAGTGTCCTTTAGTCATCCAGAGAAAGAGATCCATCCTATATGCCCTATGACCACAACCAAACAAGGCATTCTAGTTAGCTTTTGGTGTAGAATCCAGCCTGACACTTCAGAGGTTTACTATATTTACAGTCATTTGTTTGTTTGCCAAAATATAATTTGAACAAACCCGGGATGTCTTACATGCACATTCCTCTTGAAATAATCTGAATCAGGTCAACTGTCACCAAAGGAGTCACTTCCAAGAAGGTTCATTCATCCATTAATAACCTCATTTGGATACTTCTCCAGAATCTGAGCCCATTTAAGCTCTTAACCCATCTCCTTTATTTCTCTCCCTCCTCTCCCTAACATAGCTCCTTTGATGTTTTCTATTACTTTTTCTTTTCAGTTGGCTTTCATCTATATGGAAAATGAATTTCGCATCTACCTGTCTCCAGGCTGTATCTATCTTGTTCACTCAAATGCTCTTTCTGAAGTTTTTCATCCATTTAGCAGCAATCAATTGAAGTTGAACAAATGGTAAAAATTAATTTCTTAAAAGATCAGAACACTGCATTGACAAAGATTTGAAAACGATTCAATAAACTGAACAAAGTGAAGTAATCTGGGAGAATTTTAGGGACATTATGCTTAGTGTAAGAAGTCAAACACAAAGCATGAACTTTGTGTGGTTTCATTTAGACAGGCACTAGAATAGTCCAATTCATATTGCTAGAAAATGAAAGGATGATTTCCCATGGTATATGGAGCAGAGAATGGGAATTTTTTATTTATTGGCTACCTGAGTTTTAGTGTAAGCTGATAGAAATTTCTAAGGACGAATAGTGACGATGGGTGTAAAACACTGGAAATGTGCTTTATACAATCAAAATATACATTTAAAACAGGCTGAAGTAACAGACCTTTTTGTGAATTTTTATCACAGTACAAAGTAAGAAGTGAGCTAACAACTTTAAGGGATTTTATGAAAATAATGTTATCAAAAAATAGAAAATATGTTACTTTATTTATTAAACCTTGTATCATTTGAGGAAGTCAGGAGTGTTGGAGAGGAAGGGAGGAGACAGGAAAGGAGGGGAGGAGAGGGGAGGAAATGGCAGGTGAAGAAAATGGCAGATCTAGACTACAGAAGTATGTCTCTAACTTTGCATGTTGCTTACCCATCCTTGTTGTTAGAGAGGGCACTGAAAGTATATGTCAGCCCTCTATGGATGAGCCAAGGGATTGTGTAGCCCTTTATCTACCAGCTTAAATCTTAGAACAGCTGAACCAGGTGTTTGCTTGTGTCCATTTAGCTCTGAAGTTTGAGAAATTTAGATTCTCACAAAACAGATTGTGCTTAAATAAACGAAATAAAGAAAGAAAATAATAGCTTTTCTGCTTATTTTGAAGCATTTTTCATTTGCTGCCTCTATCTCCAAAGCATATCCAATCAGAAATAGTATTGTTTATTCCTCCCACTGTTTGAGGGAAAAACATAAAGAAAAACTAAGCCAGATGGTATCTAGGAAGATTTACATTGCCTTTTTCATTCGTTTTTCATTTGCATATTGTATAAAACTGCTCATGCTTCCATCTGAGACATGATCATTAATTTAATGTAATGACCTAATGGCTCATGACATTAAATTATAACATGAGTCTATCGTGATCAAATTACAGTATTAGAAAAGAAAACTTCAGTTGTAGATTGATTTTTTTCTGCAACTTAAATAATACTACCTACTAATTTTTGTGATTATGTTTTGGCCTTGATTAAGAGAGTTTCTCTTTCTTTCATACCAATGCATTTTGTTAAACAAGTTCTAACTTATAATCAGTGTCTCAAAACTGCAGTTAAGAAGGGAGAAAGGGATTTATTTTGATTTGACTTATATGACTGATGTGTGTGTTTATAGTAAGAATATCATTTAGTTGGTGATATTGGAATATTGAACCTAAAGGAAAATCATAAGATAATTGCTATCGACATGTGATTGATGGTTAATGGATTATCAATAAAGTTCTAGTCAAATTTTATTATGAAAAAATTGCATCTATATGTCAGAGAGTTTGTTAATCTTACATATAAGAGGTCAAGTAACACACTGTTTATTCTTAGGTAATTCAAAGATTCATTATGAAGCAGGTTTGAGTTTGTCATTTTACTTATTAGAATTTTATTGTAAAAGGTTATTTTCTAACAAAATTTTGTTTGTTCTTAATAGTATTCAATAAGAAAATAATTAGTTGACCTTATGGAGAGACAAACAGATGTAGGTAAGGTGGCAGAAGACAGAGAAAATGAAACAAAAAAATAATAATCACATACTCTCTTCTCCTATATAGAATCGGATAAACCAGAGAAGAGGGCAATAATTTGACTTTCTAAAACAAAAGATAAAGAAATAAGATAGAAAATCCTGCTGCTTTACCAACTGTGACATCCAAAGTCTGACCCAACTTATAGCAACATTTCAGCTCACAAAAACATAGACAAATGACCTGTCCTATGAGAACTTCAAAATGACCTTAGGTGACAGCATAGAAATGGAAATCCGATAATACATGCACCAGTGATCACAATAATATTACACCTGGAAGGCAAATGTGCCCTCTACTAGAGAAGCCAATTTGAAAATCTTTCTCAAATGATGTCTTCAAGTGCATTCTTCTTTTCCTTTTACAAAAGCGCAAAAATCAACAAAAAAATCAAGAATTTAGAAAATTAACAAAAACTAATGAGAAATTCTAAGAAGGTTGTTGTAGAGAGAGAGGAAGAGTAAAAAAGATGGGAATAAGGCGGAGTGGGGCACAGTTGGCTTCACTCAGTGTGTCTTCCTAAGAAGTTCCTTTGCTCTGAATTACCTCATCAGAAGTGCTAAATTCTTGTGATGTGATACTTTTTTAATTATATGACATTAAAAATAAAATAAATATAACCAAACTCATTAAATGGCAGATTTATCACCAAGAACATTAGTAATGCAAAGCCACCATCGAGCACGAGTGAATATTGTGACAAAAGCAAACCACTGAAGACAAGCCATTATCCTGTTTGTAGCATGCTATCTGCTTTAGAGAAACATCTACCTCACTGTAAAAGAGTCAGTGAATAGCCCCATTTCTTCCCTCATTTCTACAATCACAATTTTTACGTTACTCCCTCATCAATGGAGTGAATGTAACAAGCCCTGGCCTTCGGCCTTGATCATGTGTCTTGCTTTAGCAGGTGACGAGTAAGCAGAAGCGACAGTTAGCTTAAGAGAACTTCCTGCTCTTGGTTGGACTTCTGGCATATGTCCAAGCAGAATGTGCCCGTTGAGGCTGCTCTCGGGAAGGGGGTGAGAGATATGTAGAGAGATGTAGAGAGATATGTACAATAGATGTGCATATTTGGGAGAAATGACTGAAGGCATTCAGTTTCGTTCCACATTCTGTTGACAACAGTAAGGTGAAGCAGAAAATGAATTATTGACTGCCTTCGTCCTAAAAATCTGAAACCCATATTTTATTTTTAGGGTTCATAATTACGTACACATTTTTAAAATAATCAAATGCTCCTTCAGTGATATTACTTTCTGTGTGTATGTTTCAATGCATGCTGATTTCTGTTAAATTGGTTGTAGCACATTATGTGCCACCAAACTGGAATTGATCCACACATTTAGTACTTAACTCTTCACTCGCTACATCACAGTGCTGCACGAGAGTGTGTTTCATTTTAATGCCTCATATATTGCCTGGAGCAATGAACTGGGCCTTGGTTTTTGTGAAAGATATAAGAATAGTGAATACTGACAAATTGCTTTACCTTAATGATGTGGTGGAATCACAACAATTACCCTTGTGGTTTGTCTTCATAAAATTCCTTTTAAATATTTATTATATTAGAAATGATATATTTCAAAGCTGGCACACATTGATTATAACTATTTTTGAAAAAAATCATTAAAATTAAGTGCATAGATCCAGGTAGTTAAATAGTTGCAAAGTAATAGTGTTCAAAACAAGAAGATTGGAAACAGATTTTTAAGACTATACATTTCATATATCTTTTGAATAACTAGATTATTCAGAATTTTCTACTCTGGTTCCTGAATGTAAGTCACACTGTCTATGTAAAAACAGATGTTGACTGAAGACAACTGAGCAGTATATTTTCCTTGCCAAGAAAATTTTTCATATATTTAGACTTTAACTAATACTAAATGTCTCCAATTTTGAATTAAGGATTCCTTTACTTCTCTGAATTTATGGAAATTAGACAGGAGAATAGCATCAATTTGCTCTGTCACGTTGGCCAAATCAAATTTGAGGCATCTGAAAGACATCATCTCATTAATTTAGAGACATTCAAAATGATTATTGTTAATATAGCCTTAAGGTTAATTAATGACAAAAACGGTTACCAGGTAAATTAAGACCAAATATAATGTCATCTTCAAAAGAAGATAAAAAGCATTTTAAAATGTCACAAGTATAATTGTGACAAAGTCTGATTGATCATTTATCCTCTTTGTTGATTTCAGCAAGAAGCTTTTATCAATGTCTGTAGCAACTGTAGCCCTGATATTTTTTTCCGAATTTAATTCATTGTTCATTTTTTAGGAATTTCATATGTGAGTGCTACATTTGCATAATTGTTACCACTTCTCTACACAGAGAAAGACAGAGACAGAGACAAAAGAGGGAGTATATTAGTTTTTTCCTCATAGTTATATATGTATAGGGGTGACCACTTGGAAGTGTATCAACTTTCAGGGGTCTAATCCCAGGAGGAAATGAATTTTCATTGATTTCCTATAGATCTTCATCTAGTAGTGAGGCCTTGTGACGTCTCTGCTATTTATGTTGGCATGCTGGCTGCTGTTGTCATTATGCATTCTTGTTTAGGTGACCATAGTGTTGAGATTTCCCGGATGGAGTTTTATGTTGTGACTAGTAGGAGGTGTCCTGGCCCTCTGGGTTTTACAGTCATTCCATGCTCTCGTCTATGATGTTGCCTGAGCTTTTGGTATGGGTTGTGTTGTAAATGTATGACTTAGGCTGAGAACTCCTCAGTCCACTGTTCTCTGTATTTTGACTAGTTGTAATGATCTCTCTCTGCTGAGAAAATAAACTCTGTTGAGGAGTAAATGTTATATTTTCTTTTACTATTTTTATTTTTGATATTTCAATATAATTGCATTTCTTCCTCCCCTTACCTTTTTCCAAGCCCTCTTGAATATCTCTCCTTGTTTCATGGCCTCTTTTTTGAATAAGTGTTATTGCAGGCATATATGTATGTGTATCTACATATACATACATATTCCTAATGTTATACCGATTGAGTGGCACTTTTTTGTGGATATAAGTATTTGGAACACAGAAATTATACTTACTTAGGAAAACGACAGTAGTGGGTTCTTCTCTAGGTTCCGTGGCCTGCCCAGACACAGGAAATTGGCTAGGTTTCCAGTATCATGCACAAATTTTCTCCTACTAAGTGGATCTTAAGTCCTGTTATATGAGTTGATTACTCCCAAGATAATGGTCACCACTCCCGCAGCCTTGGGAATATCTTGCCATGATGTTCTGTTCTGGTTTTGTAGGCTTTACAGCTACATAGGACTATTGATTGTGTTTTTCCTTCGGCAGCTTGAATAGCAGTGCAAGATACTATTCTTCTTGGAAGAGACTTTCAGGTCATTTCTATCTCAATTTTTCCAAGTCCTGTGTCTGAAGCAAATGATTTTTCCAGTAATAGGGTCTTGCCTTCAAGTTCTGAGAGACAACCAAAGACAATGGTAATAATATTTGGGGATTCTCTTGGATCCCTCCTAACCAACACTGGAAGTGGAGTTTCCCATGACTGACTCTAGAGTTTGTGTTAGTCCATGGCTCTTGTGGGGAGCATTATCACCTTGTGTGGCTTAACTTCATTTAAATCATTTTGTAACTAAGCTTATCAACAATGTCTTGGGAAAACTCTACCTGGGAATGTGGAGGGAATACAAGACTAGGGTTGGGGGGAAAGAAAGATAAATAACAATAAGGATGCTAAAAAAAAGTTCTGACTTCTTTTGTACAGCTGTAGTCAAAGTTATTGTTCTGTGTTTCAAATGGGATTCTTTTTGATCTACTACATGATCTAAAGAGTAAATAAACTTTAATCTCCTAGGGAAGGAACTTGAAAGAGCAAAGAAAATGATCATGTGTATTTGCATTTGCTACATTATCCATTGGGTTCTTTGGATAGTTATGTCTTAAAAGGGCCACATAAGTCTTGAGTCTCCGTGCTCCATGTCATGAATTTAAACCTATAGAAGAGGAGTGGAGAGTGGGAAAAAAAATGAAATCTGTCAATATTGAGAATGTATAAATAATAAAAGTGACAATGAGACCAATTAATTCCAAATCATTTCTATAAAATGACTGAAGCCCTGAGGATGCTCAGTCTGCACTGCTGATTGGGAGATATTTGTAATCTGTTGATCTGAATTCATTTAGGAATGCTCTCTTCCAGAGATTGGTATAATAGAGTTTTCAAAATATTTTTCTCCCTGTGGAAAAGGAAAACTAAAGACCAGAGAGATTGTAATTTTAAAATGAAAAACAAACAAACAAAAAAAAACGTTTTTCTGCCTTAAGAAAAGAACGGTTTAGTTCCATTATATTTCTACTTATTTTGTATGCCTGTCAGGAAGGTAAATGTGTCATGGTGTATATGAAGAGGGCAGAGAACACCTAGTAGGAGACGGTTCTCTTGTACCATGTGGGTCCCAGGGATTGAATTCACATTGGCAGGCTTTGGAGCAAGCTGGGTCAACACACTGGCCCATGGACGACTTTTAAACACATGACTGACATTTGTGTCAATTGTAGGGTTTTTTCAAAAGGACAGTCCTCGCTAATATAAACCTACTATTAGCTAAGAAAATTTAAAAATATAAATTATCTAATCATCAACTATTTAGTAAAAACAGATTGAGGTTCTAGGTTTTAGTGCAGTGATCTTGTGTGGAAAGATCTCTTTATAATGGTTCACATAATACACACACCCCCTATTTTTCATTAAACATGATATGGTATGGATTTATATTCATAAAAGAAATCCTTTTAGGTAACTATTTAATAAGTAATTATTGTACATTGCATATTATTTTTCAGACCTCAAACTGGCCATAGCAACTTATCAATAGCTGTCATTTATAAAATTATTCATTTTCCATAACTATGATAATTTCCAGGTTTTTTTAACATAAACTTTGCTTGCTGAAGTTTCTTATTTATAAAATCACTCTCAACAACCGTATTTTACTTTTCTTTATAACCTAGTAGAATGTTAAATCTCTTTTCAGTTATGACTTTGGCTCATGATTTTAACAAAGAGCATAAGATGGCAAGCATTTTGTAAGTTAGTACTGAGATATCTAAGGGACATGCACTTGTGTTACCAATACATTCACTCTATTTGTTTAAAATAGATTTAACTAGCAGAAAACTTACTTGATAAATTACATTTACCAAGAGTTTAGCAAATGAATATATTTTAATCTCACAAAAATTTATCTCCTCGTGTCTTCAGATTCATAAAATGTGATCTTGCTAAAATTAATGGGAATGATGCAGTGTATGATTCCTTTGCTATTTCTTATAGAAACCAATGTTCATTGAGCACGTGGGATTATCAGACTATGCCCAGAGAATCAAAACATAGTCAGTCAAACCTTCACACCTACCACCTGCTGTACTGGCTTAAAGATGCCCATGCCTATACATTGACACCCAATGCCCTTGGCCAAGAGATACAGCTCAACCATTTCTTTGTTTGGCGGCTGTCCACATTTGGATTTTTCATTTCTCAACAAAATTTCTTGAATATCCTACAAGCCTATTATTATTGATCTTTGCCACTTAACTAACCTTAACTTCAATGTATACCCAATTAACTAAAGCAATTATAAACAGCAGTCTTAATCTTTTCACGTAAATGATATTCTTAGGAACTACATGCTGGAAATTTGCTAACATGCAGCTTTTTATTAATGACTATGCATTAGCAGCACCTATAGGAATCATTATTTCGTGATGCCCAGGGAGCCTTGATCTTTCAACTCCTTTTCCTGAAATGATCTTATTAATTGCATTATTTACAACTATTAAAAGCTCCGAGTAGTGAATTATTCAGCTTTTTAAATTCAGAGAGAAGAATGAATCGATTGCCACCATGTTCTAATTTATACAGTTACTTGTTACTTCAAAGGAAAATTGCTCAGCAGAAGTTTTGTCATAAAGCTATATAGAATGTGCATCTTTCATTCCTTTGAGATGACTTATGAAGTAAAAGGAGGGTCTTTTGTGAAAAAGAATTTAGATATGCTCTCCTCTTGGAGCTCGGAACAGCAGTATCCATGGATTATAAATGAGAAGGGCTGAAAACAAGGTCTTTGCATCATTGAATATAGTTACTAGATAACAAAAATGAAATTATGGAAGTACACTTGAAAATACGTCAATTTTATCAACCTTCAGTGTAAAACAAGATAATTATTAATTTTCAACAAGGTTGGTATTAAGAAATCACTTCATTGCTTCCTCATTTGGTCTCCTATACTCTTCCCACTTTTCGAGTGTAGAAAAAGCTATCATCATATTCAGACTACCTAAGACCCAAAAGAATCATCTGAATGAGCCATGAACTTGGAATTTTGCCAACAAAATCTTATCTCCTAACCCCTCAGAATAGTTCTATGTTGGTGGGAATGAAATGAAAACTCCAACCCTGTAGCAATAAGCATAAGAAGGACTCTTTAGACATGAATAAAAACAAGAGAGTACCTGTTTCATTACCACCCTTTAGAAATAGAAGAGAAATGCCGAGAGCGTCCTTCTTTCCTCTTCCTACCTATACAGAGGGCTCTTTCTGTTTCTGAGCAAGGTTTATTTGAGGATCCAATTTTGTTTAAAACTTGAATGTGGCATTTTGGAAATATTCCAAAACCAATGATTTCAGTCATTAGCGTATCACAGCAGGCGGCTTTCAAAGACTGTAGGTTTCTCGTTTGCTTGAAAAATGTGAAACTATTTTGTGAGGAGAAGAGTGGGAGGAGGGGGAGGGAAATGGGAGGCTGGGAGGAGGCGGGAATTTCTTTTTTTTTCTTTCAATAAAAAAAAATATCTCAAAAAGAGGAATACAAAAGGAACCTTCAAGCATAAACACTATCTTGCGGCTACCAAACACTAACACTGATTTCTTTAAATAAGGATAAAAAAATCAAGATATGAACATACTACTTTTTATTGAAATAACACAAAAAATTTCTTAAATTTTTTCTATGTTAATGGGGTAGTGGGGGACACAGATGACACCACGGGAACCAAGGGAAAGCCTGAATAAAAGCTATAGCTTCACTGTTTAAAAAAATGTGAAACTATCACCTAATGAATTAAATTTGACTAATAGTTTTGCTTCTTTATTTCTAACCTTTGTCCCAAGTCAATTACTGGGACCTGGTCCTGATATCTAGCATAAATATGAGTTTTGTCATGAGAATGTGACAACTTTTTTCTAATTTCAGGCTTTTCTTCAGTTTGGTTGGTATACATTCTGTAGGATTTTCTGTGCTCTGTTGCCTCAGAGACACATTTTTGCTTTCTTTTGTTTATATTACTTTATTTTACATCCATATTGCAATTTCCAATCCCTTTTCCCCCCACTTCACATCCCCTCTTCCTCCCACCCCACATCATCCATACAATTCTCCATTTTGATTCAGAAAAGCACATTTCAAGTTGCAGTTAAGACTAAGCACCTCCCCACATATTAAAGCTGAACAAGGAGCCCCAATATGAGGAATAGGGTCCTCGAAGCCAGTAAAACTGTCAGAAACAGCCCCTGCTGCCACTCTTGGAAGTCCCACTAGAAGACCAAGCTACACAACTGTCTACAATATGTAGAGGGCCTAGATCAGTCATATGCAAGCTCCCTGGTCTTCAGTTCATTCTCTGTGAGTCCCTAGGAGCCTACATTAGTTGATACTGTGGGGGTTCTTGAGATGTTCTTGACCCCTCCTTCTGGTTTCCATAATCCTTCCTCCCTCTCTTAAGCAGGATTCCCTGAGCTTGACTTAATGTTTGACTGTAGGTCTCTGCATCAATTTCCACCAGTTGTTGGATGAAGCCTCACTGATGACATTTGGGTTAGGCACCAATCTATAAGGTTATAGCAGAATATCATTAGGCATCATTTTATTGACAAATTTTTCCTCCAGTCATTTTTTATTCTATCCTAGATCTCTGGGCCATCCAGCCTTGGAAACACATTTAAGTTTTCAGTATTTATTGGTTGATTTTTATGTATAATAAACAATAAAAAGTTAATTTTAGAGCTGCAATAGAAATACATTTCCATGTTTTTGTGGGTGTGCACTTTGGTAGTGTTTAGCTGGTCATAGCTCAGTGTGTTCTGGCTAATATGCAGATTAATCTTCAGTCTACATCACAGACTTAGTAAGAATCATGCAAACAAGGATAGTAGCTATTCAGAGTGTGATCTTCTTGTGGCAAACAAAGGAGCATATATCTGCTTTTGTCATTTGGGTTTTAGAGTGTAAACAATTCATGACAAACCAAAATCCAAGGGGATAAAAAAAAACACTCTCTTTTTGTATCAATGTGGACAGAGGTTTCTGTCCCACTAGTTCCTGCAGTCATTCAGTCCCAAAGAAATACACAGAGGTCTACATTAATCATAAACTGGTTAGGCTATTAGCTCAGGCTTCTTATTAATTAATTCTTAAATCTTGACCCATAATTCTTGTCTGTGTTAGCCACATGGCTTGGTACCTTTCATCAGCAAGGCATTCTCATCTACGTCCTCTACGTCTGGGTGATGACTGCAAACTGAATCTTTTCCTCTTCCCAGAATTCTCTTATTCTCATTGCCCCACCTCTACTTCCGTCCTGGTTACTGACCAATCAGTATTTTATTAAAAATAATATAAGTGACAAGATAAAAGGCCATTGTCCCACAGCATATCCAGACAAGGCAGGCATGTAAATGCGTAGTATTTTCAGGAGGGTGAAATAATTATGGGCAGAAATTTAATCTACTTTCTACTGTAGCAGTGATAATTTCAGTAAATTATTTAAAAGAGAATGCTAATAAGTAACTATTATGTAGCTGTTGTAAGGATTCCTCTAATTATGATTGGATTGTCTTCGAACTTTGAGAAACAAAAGCCAAATTCATCTCTGATTATGATTGCTTTGTCTCTGCTAAACTCTTAAGGTACACTGCAGCCTAGAAGCATCCATCAAAATAAAAGAAATGATTCTCTCCTTAGAGATTCAGATTGTAAAATGTGCAGCATCTGATGATGTAGGTAATGAGACAATCCATTTTATTCAATTTGAGAATGCAAATGTTTATGTATTAATTTTCAATTAAGAGTTCTAAACTTATTATCTGCTTGGCAACTCTTCCATGTAACACTCACTCCATCTAATTATGCTGGCTTTTGACCTAAATTTGAAAGAAACACATAAACCCTAAGAGCCTTGTAGTAGTATATTTTGCAGGCTGTTTGTGTCATATGGTTAAGAAAATGCAAATACTCCAGTTGCTTTTGATTGGCACAGATGTGTAATAAAAATTATTTCAAGTGACCCAAGTATAAAACCCTTCAAAAGAATGTCAAAAGGAAACTGTAGAAAAAGAGCCAATAAAACACACGACGAAACACAAACAAGTAATCAAAGCACTTTTCAGTATTTTACAGGAAGGGCATTATCTGGAAATGACAGAGATTAGAGAAGCACATTACACGATGGGTCATGAGTGTGAAGGTCAAGGAGTGAAGTCTCCCTCTGTAAAGACCTATTAATGGCTTGGCAGGATATTGTTGTAAAAGAAATCCGCCAGAAAGGAAACAAGAGCATTAACGTTAAAAAATTAATGGATATACTGACTTAAGGCAAAATATGATACTTTTAGAAAGCTGTGCAGTGCATTCCCTTATATGTGAGCCTGGAGTATTGAATTAAGTCCTGTTGTGTGTCCATTGACAAGTAATTTAAGAAAAATCATCACATCAAATAGTATCATACTAGGTTGTTTTAATGCTTGTTAAAAGATATCACCTATATCAATAGTAAGAAAATTAATATTATTAATTAATTACTACCTAAAATATATTTTTGCTCAGTTGTCACTTCTGAGGTATTTGAAGTTCAAATTTTGACTGAGTTTATTTTGATACAAATTTAAATTTTTTTGCTATGATGTCATTTGTTCATTTTGTACTCACTTTGTGCCTTGGTATTAATTTACATAAAAAATGTAAATTTCTGTGACGAACAGACTGGAAGCACCCCTAAGAACGTAGGAGGAGGGCCACTTGTTAGTCCCAGCCACCCAGAACTGAAATAATCACACAGAAACTGTATTACTTAGAATACTGCTTGTCCCACTAGCTCTAGCTTCTTATTGGCTAACTCTTACATTAATTTAACCCGTCTGTATATCACCATGTGGCAGTGGCTTACCAGCAAAGATTCTAACTGGCGCCTGTCTCAGGCAATGGATCCATGGCTTCTCTGACTCTGCCCTTCTTTCTTCCAGCTTTCAGTTCATTCCTCCTCACCTAAGTTTTACCCTATCAACAGGCCAAGGCAGTTTCTTTATTAACCAATGAAAGCAACATATAGACAGAAGGACCTCCTACACCATAAGAGTGAAGAAACCAAGAACATGTATAGCAATAGCTCAAATCGAAGTAGAATAGTTGTGGACAAGGCGATCTTTATTCCTGTACTCCAAAAATTATTGTGCTTCCAGTCCCTTTACAGGACTAGCCTCTTTTTAATTTATTCCAATTTAAGAATGTTTATAGTGACCTTGAATAGATGCTTTTATGTAGAACGTTGAGCCATATATAGTCAGCAATATAAATACTGACTAAAATAATAACCTAACATGATTTACTTATGAGCCATTGTACTATACTATCATAACATTGGAATTGTACAGAATAATTAACATACAGTTCACATAATATAACCATGTCCACCCTATAGTTGGGATAAATATGTCAAATGTTTGCTGTCAGGACACCAGTACAAACACAGTTTGAAATTTTCTTAGTTTATAGTGAGCATTTGTACCTCCATTTTCTTGGTACTATAGTAACTGACACCTGGAATTCTTGTCCTTTTCCAAGAACTTATTTACTGCCCATATGTGATAATCATCACAAGGAATAGATGTCACATTAAAATTAGACAATTTTTTTATATGCCACGATTTCTTTTATTAGATATAAGATTTTAAATTATCACTTCAATATCTTTGTAAAGATATCACTTCAAAATTATTCCCAAAACATTCATAACCAAAAAGCTAACTCACTCCCACTAATGCCCAAGAATATAATGCCAAGAGGTAAATGTTCTAGACTCTTCCATTTGTATCTTTATTTGCCACCATTGAATAAACTTTCTCCAGGCGTCTATCAGCAATAATTTTCTTGCCAACACTAGTTAAATACACAGAGAAATTTTCCCAGAGAAATCTGTCATGTGTATTTCTTAGGATCGCTAAAATACTGTGCTAAGGGAGAATGTGTAAAGCAAAACCCTTGTTAACTTCAAACATAAGGTGCCTGCTATTTCTATGCAAATGATGTTCATCGATATCATGCTGCCATTGTGGTGACCTAAGTTTTGAGAAGTGTCAGCAAAATGAAGTAACTCTGAGAGCAGAGAGGAACCCAGGAAATCGGTAGAGTCAGGAACCTAAAACTAGATATTTTGCAGTTGTCTTAATTCTATCTTCACTATCATCTGGGAAGAAATAGGTTTCCCTAGAAATTGAAATATTTTTGACCTAAATAATTCCTTTTATTACCTTCTTCAGAAATAGTCCTTCAAGATATTTATTGAGTATCTCATACATAACACAGTGGCAGTTGCTATGATTCTAAGGAAAAGAATGAACTTGTAATTCTTCAGTTCTCCAATTGAGTAACTTGAAGTTAAACCAATTTGGGAAGAACATTATGCCTTTGAGACTCTTTTTAGAAAGTATTCAACACTTTCGTAACTAAACATATTAAAGCAAATTCAAGGATGTCTCTTGCCAGTAAATTTGGATTAGTCTAGCAAATTCAAGACCTTAAATGGAACTTTTTTAATAATTAAAAGTAGGACAAAATGATAATTGCACCATTTCTAGAATCTATGTTTACCACTAACGCTTTGTAATCTCTTCCCAAGTATATTTAGTGTTCAGGGTTTTCTAACTCAGGAAAACCTTTGCAAACATCCGTTAAATTTCTTCTTTCAAAGTGCTCTTTAATTTTGTATTTTGTTAGCACACTGAAAGCCTACATGAACTGCAGCAGTAAAAGTCAGATGTTTTTTTCTTGAATGACATCTGATTTTTACCATTCCTTCATGTTAAACTTTATAAGTATTTAATATTTTTAAAAATTTCATTGATGATTAAGTTCTATTTTTAAATTGATTTATTTTCTCTGGTTATAAAATTTTTCTTAGATTTCACCCGCTGGTAGATAATTCTTTGCTACATTTCTCACCATGTAAACTGTTACTTCTGGCTGTCTCCATAAGGCTTTTCAGTTTCTATGAAGCAATTTGCTTGATATCAATGCGCTGCAATGACCATGACACAAAGGTATTTTTATTACTGTACTGTATTATTTTACTATGTTGTTGTTAATTAAGATCATTAATCATTTTGCTAGCATTATTTCCTGTTCAACTAAGTGAGTATATGATCTCTATTTAGCAAGGTATTGAAATTGAAATCTACTGAGTTGTTTTCCATAGGAGTTTAACCTAAAGTGGCGCACATACAGATTTTGGTAGCTTAGTGACCTGATCTTCATTTTAATAATTTACTTTATGTAACAACCACTTTTGTATACTTTATTACCTATAAATATGTAAATACTAACCTGTTTCTTAGACAATTCCATTTCCTCATTTATTAGAGTCTCTCTTGGTCACCAGCAGGAATGTTTAAAAAAAATGAGCAACAGTTTTTCAAAATAACAGGAAAAATAAAACAGGAACATAGTGTATTCTATTTTGAACCAGGCCCACAACCTTGTGATATGTATTCATAAGTCAGCTATCATGACAGTATCACCTATGAGAAATAAAATGATGCTATGTAGGTATTGTTATTGCTACTTGTAAGGGCCTTACTTAAAATATACTAATTTATCTGATTTTCACCTTTATATAATCTGCTCCTTCAAGGTCCATTTCCTTTTCTATAGAATATTCTGCATTGCTTTCAGTTAACATTGGTCTCTTTCTTTCACTTTTTAATTTTGCACAGTTCAATTAGAAAAAACAGAACACAGGCAACCAGAAAAGTATACTAATTTAAGAATCTCTTTGGTGTGGTAGTGTGTGGCTTTAATTCCAGACTCAGGAGGTTGAGACCAGTTGGGTTCCCTTTAGTTCAAGGCCAGCCTTGTTTACATAGTGAATTTCAAGGCAGCTAAAGCTGTTGGGGGTAGAGAGAGAAGGAAGGGAATGGGGGAGAGAAAAGAAGGGAGGGAGAAGAGAGAGAGAGAGAGAGAGAGAGAGAGAGAGAGAGAGAATCTTGTCTTTTAGCATTATATAAACTCCTCCAGGGCATATGCTCAGTTTTCCAAGTTGACTAGCCAGGTACCATAAATTATTATTATGACCCTCTAATTATAAATAACATTAAATATGTCCTTCTGTTCTGAACTTCACTTCTCAGTACCATGTGCAAAGTTTTTCACAGCACCCTCCTTATTTGTTTCACAGCAATTTCTTGAATTGATAATCTATAGGTACTATTTATAAAAAACATTTTACCCTGCTGTTGTTAATATTTAGAGTCTCTCACGTATAAAGCACATGCCCTAATGCTGATCTATACCTCAAACTCTTAAATGTTCTTTATATTGTCTTTTGCATCTGTTTTCTCCAAAGGAGAGTGCTGTGGTTAAGAACAACATCCATGAGCATGCCTTTAATCCCAGCACTCAGGCGGCAGAGGCAGGTGGATCTCTGTGAGATCAAGGTCAACCTAGTGTACAGAGTGAGTACCAGGACAGGCTCCAAAGCTGCACAGAGATACCCTGTCTCGAAACCTCCTCCCTCCAAAAACAAAAACAAAAACCAGCATCCATATTCTTCTCTTAGTGTTCTATGACACTGCTGAGCACGTAAGAACTCCCTGCGGACTGTGTGGGTGGTCCCACATCTAGAAGGGCTGATCCTGTATTCCAGAGGATGCTGTAGTTGCCACTCTGTTGAGCATACTTAGATGACTAGTGTCATAGGATGATTTATATAAGGAAATAAGCTGTGTAGAAGAGAATGTGCTTGTTTCTTGGCAAAATAGCAAATATTCCAAGATGTAGTATTTTGAAACTCATAAGGAATTGTTCTATCATCTAGCAAATGGAAGACAAATATTTAATACTATATACAGCATGATATATGGATGATAATATACCACAATTAACATTTTGTTATATGTAGCTTTTCAGTGACCTTAGAGTTCTCAAAGACGCTCCCAGAATTTTATCTCTGGGAATGTCTACTTGATTTTGTTACATTCTGTCTATCATTATGAAGAAACTGAGGTTCAGGAAGGTTCAGTCCCTTGACAATGATTCCGTGGCCTGGATATTCTCATTTGTTATTCAGCTTTCAGCATCTGGATGAAATTTTAAGTTATACTGTAGTAGTCTCCCTTGCAGTTAGTTGTGTGGCTTGGTCTGTTTGTGGGGCCTCTGGCAGTAGGACTTGGATCTATCCCTGACATTTTGAAGCCCATTTTCTATGGTGGGATGCCTTGTTCAGCCTTGATGCATGAAGGAGGGGCTTGATCCTGCTTCAGCCTGGTATATCAGACTTTGTTGACTTCCCAAGGGAGGCCTTACCCACTCTGAGGAGTAGATGGGGTGGGATGTGGGTGCAGGAGAAGCAGAAGGAAGGGGAACAGGTGCCAGCATGTAAGATGAATACAGAATTTAAAAACCTAACTAAAAAAAGTGAATGTCCATAGTACGCTAGTGAGAATATTTATTTCCAATAATAAAGTAAAACTTAAATCGTGTCATAGACATCTTTGTATAAGCCACAAAGTTGCTTACTAAAATATATCAGTTTTTTGTTGTTGTTTCTTGGGTATTTTAACTGTGTATATTTTCTTTCAGTAATACATATTTTCCACTTCATCAGTATTATGTTATGTTAGTTGTAAGTACAGAATAATTGAGACCAAACTGACAAATTGAACTAAGCAAAAACAAAGAAGAAAGCAAATACTCTTGTGATTAGAGCTATTTTTTTCCAGTCCTTGAAACTTTGTGAATATCTGTCTTTATTAACTTTGCTTTCTGCTGATGGTTTCTCTCATTTTATTATAGCTTGTAGCACTGTAAATTAATTTAACATGAAAAAATAAAAATGTTCCTTTTCAAATGTTTCTCATTAAATTATGGAAAAATATTATAATAAATAAAAGAAAGGAATGCCTCCGGTACAAGCTTCTGTTTACTCAATTATTGCAGTACCAAGCGTAAATTATTATACAGTTAACTCAAAGGCGACATTATTGCCATTATATTATAAAGTACATGAGTTGCTATCTTTAAAAGAAATATACGGCACAGGTCCTTTGAAAGTGAATTTTTTTTCTTATGCATCATTTAAGTCCAAGCTGAAATCAAGTTTTGAGGTTGTCTTTTTATTTTAGCTTTTTTCCTTTAATGTTTGGCCCAGAATTACATTAAGTGGAACATGAATGGTGGCCAAATATTTTATTCAGACAAATAATTAGACGCAAGTACCTCTGAAACTTTGGAAGGAATATACTGCTAATTATCAAAAAAACACTACTCAATATTGTCTCTACGGTTCTGCCCTCTCTTATGTATTTTTAATTGAAAATGGCCTCCACAGAGGAGCTGAGAAATTGCTGTTTCAGAGAACTTGGTAGAATGGAGTGGGAAGTGGAGAAAGCATTCATTTATTTTCCTCTCATGTTTTGCCCCAATCAGAAAGGGAGGTGTGATGTATTTATGATGAATTAAAACACATGTTCAAAATTGAAGAAATGAAAGCAGTTTGAACCCCTCAACTAGATAGACTATTTTTATTTTTGTTTATTTACATACCAACCACAGTACCTAGTCCCTCTCCTCCTCCCCCTTCCCCACAATTCCCTCCCCCACTCTCTCCACCGAGAGGTTAAGGCTCCCATGGAGAGTCAACAAAACCGGGCATATCAAGTTGAGGCAGGACCAAGATCCTCCCCCCTGTATCAAGGCTTAGCAGGGTATCCCACCAGAGGGTCTGGGCTCCAAAAATTCAGTTCATGCCTTAGGATAAATCCTGATCTCACTGCCAGGGGTCCCACAAACAGACCAAGTCACACACTGTTACCCACATTCAGAGGGACAGTTCAGTCTTATCTATGCAGGTTCTCAGTTGTCAGTCCAGAGTCAGTGAACTCTCA
The DNA here is from genome assembly GCF_000317375.1 of Microtus ochrogaster. Lineage (NCBI taxonomy): Eukaryota > Metazoa > Chordata > Mammalia > Rodentia > Cricetidae > Microtus > Microtus ochrogaster. The sequence goes on from NW_004949156.1 coordinate 994,040, forward strand.
CTAGCTTGGGTCTGTTGTCTCTGTGGATTTCCCCATCATGATCTTGACTGCATTGCTCATATTATCACTCCTCCCTCTTTTCGACCAAGTTTGGCCAAGTGCTTAGTTTTGGATCTCTGCATCTGTTTCCATCAGTTACTGGATTAAGGTTTTATGATTGTAGTAATAGGCTGGGCTGTGTCCCCAGCACCCATCTGTAGTAATAGGAGCCGTGGGCTGTGTCCCGCCACCCAGTTAGCTTTACCCGAGATAATTACACGGACACTGTATTCTTTTAAACACTGCTTGACCCATTCTCTTCTAGGCTAATTCTCACATAT
>NW_004949156.1:997512-1022953 GCF_000317375.1 Microtus ochrogaster
GAGTCTCTGACCTCACTTCCTCTTCCGCCCAGCATTCTGCTCCTCCCACTTACATTCTAACCTATCAGGTCAAGCAGCTTCTTTATTAAATCAACCAATGACCTTCCTCCATCATATGATGACAATTAGCATAGTCATCAAACTGACAGGTCAGTTTAGGAACCCTCTCCACTGTTACTAGAAGTCTTAGCTGGGGTCATCCTTGTGGATTCCGGGGTGTTTCCCTAGACCAAGGCTTCTCCATAATCCCAAAATGGCTCTCTCTATGAAGAAATCTCTTTCATTGCTCTCCCTTTCTGTCCCTCTCCCTACTCCACTACTCAACCATCCTGTTCTCTCATGTTCTTATCCCCCTCACCCCCACCCTCAGTTTACCCAGGAGACCTTGTCTATTTCCCCTTCCTAGGCCCCTCCATGTGTGTCCCTCTGAGGGTCCTCCTTGGTACCTTGCTTCTTTGGAACTATTGGTTGTATCCTGGTTGTTCTTTGCTTTATATCTAATATCCACTTCTGAGTGAGTACATCCTGTGTTTATCTTTCTGGGTCTGGGTTACCTCACTCAGGATGATATTTTCACGTTCCATTCATTTGCCTGCAAATTTTATGATTCAAATAGATAGGCTTGCTTTTACTTGAAATCAACATATTGGTGTTTATGCATGTACAGAGCAAGCTTTTATTCTAAGGGAGCTTTTAATAATAAGGCAAATATTTAAAAGCATATCTCTATTAGTAAGTAAATTGTTCTAGAACACAGTCACCTACAAGGCTTTAAGGTATGGAGTATCTTGGTGGTAAGGCAAGTGCCTAAAATGGATGAGTTCTGTAGTCAGTGCCACAAACAGAAAAAGACTTAGGAATTTTTTTTATTTGACATTTTTACATGGTGAAATTATATATATATATGTGTGTGTGTGTGTGTGTGTGTGTGTGTGTGTATAATCATGTTATAAAACACTGATAGCATCACTTATATTCAAACTTTGTGACATCTTATATTATAATACGTATAGCATTCCTTCAACATGCTTTATTGTACCAGGTCCTTTCTTTTGGACCACCAACTATCTCCTGTTGTGGGATAATGCTCTTGTACACTGTAAAGATTTGTCCCTCATATTGGTTTAATAAAATGCTGATTGGTCAGTATCAAGGCAAGAAGTATAGGTAGGGTGACCAGAATAGAATAATTCTGGGAAGAGGAAAGAAAGAGATACAGTCACAAGCCAGATGCAGAGGAAGCAAGTTGAGAATGCCTCACTGAGAAAAGGTATCAAAATCACGTGACTAAACATAGACAAGAATTATGGGTTAATTTGGGTTGTAAGAGTTACTTAGTAATAAGCCTGAGCAATAGGCCAAACCATTTATAACTACTATATACCTCTGTGTGTTGATTTGATACTGAATGGCTGTGGGAACGGGTTGGACAGAAACTTTCATCTACAAGCTCTCAAATCATGACACAAAGACTTATTATTAGTTATGAATGCTCAGCCTTAGCCTATGCTTGTTTCTTGCTACCTCTTATAGCTTAACTTGTTTCTCTTCATCTGGGGCTTTCTACCATTCTTTCCTTCTGTATCCTATTCCATCTATCTGGCTAGTTGCTGCCTGGCAGATGCCAGATGTGTCCCTCTTTCTCCTTTATTCTCTTCACCTTTTTCTCCCCAGTCTAGATTTTTCCACCTACTTATTCTCTCTGTCTCCAGTCTGATCTATCCCTCTACTGCCTAGCTATTGGCTGTTCATATTTTCATTAGAACAGTCATGTGCTTTAAAAGGTGAAAGAGCAACACATCTTTACATAATTAAGTAAGTGCAGCATAAACAAATTTAACACATTTTTACATCATTATCCGAGGCAGCAAAAATCAATGTATCACACCTTCACACAATTATATACCACAGCATAAACAAATATGACACATCTTAGTCTAGTTAAAATAATATTCTATAACAATTTATTATAATATTAATTATATAAAGTTTTGCCTTATTAATTTTATCCATGATTTTTCAATTCTAACTATTTAAGAAATATTTAAATTTAACTATTTAAGAATGTTTATAAATTAACAATAAATATATATTTAAGTACATATTTGGTTTAGAGACAAATATACATGAAACCATGGATCTCCATTGTTATATAAAGTAAAAGGAAAATAATATATCACAAGAAGATACTTATAAGTTTATTTTCTTAAAAACAATTTGCTAATTTCTTTTCCTTTCCTTTTTGGCATCCATGAAGAAATAGAAGCCTGTTTCTAAGCACCACAATAATTAGGCCCCTGCTTCCAAGTACCCACAGTTTGAAAGTTCTCTGTGTTTTCTCTCATTTCAAGTCAGAGAAAAATTGTTGAATAAATTGTTGGTTTATGACATAAAAACTAAACTATCTGGAGAGCCATTTATATCTTTTAATTTTTGTGCTGCAGTTCAATCCAACTGAGGTAGTTGGTAGTTCAATCCAACTAAGGCACATATGAAATTTAAAATTTTAAGTAACCACAAAAAAGTAAAAAACAAAGTATGAGTTAATATTTTATATTTCCCAGCATACTCAAATGTCATCATTTCAAATATTATTTTTAACAGGTAATTATTAGGAATGTTATTCATGACATATTTATCCATATTAAGTATTTAAAGTATAGTATAGCTAACCCTTACAAATCAATTCAGATTGGCCAAATCTCATGTGCACAGTGACAGCATAAGAACATACTGTATTAGAGATCATAATTAATCCAAGAGAAAAGAACTTTTGTCTTTCACTGAATCACTTTTTACCGCTCTAGGGACGATTTCCTAACATAGTCTACAGTTGAGGTTGAAGTGTTGCCTCTTAGCATCTCTTAAGACTACACTGTTAAAGCCATAGCATTCTATATTTTTGGTTGTGAGCCTAGCCTTTTATGATTGAGGCATCTCTCCAGTCCCTGCCATATCATTCTTAAGGAATATTAGTTATTTGTTTTTCAGGCTACCATGAAAGATGTATTAGGAATTTATAGCACACGTAATGGAAAATACATGTCATTGTCCAAGCCTGTTTTAGAAGCACAGAAAATACAGTCATTCATTACTTCTGAGAATTTTATGTTTGAGTACTCGTATGACAAAAATCACTGCTATGTAAGAAGCAACTCAAGACACTAAACTAAAATAACTAAACTTAACTGGAATGTAAGGTTTATTTCTAACATACATCTTATTTATAAATTACATATAGAGTATTAGGAAGGAAAAATAAGAGGCAGCAGGAATGGCTCAGTCAGTAATGTGCTTTCTGCACAGGCATATGTAACCTGAGTTCAGATCTCGAGTACAGACATAAAAGTCAGGCTCTGTAACTCTAATGTAAGGATAAGGGAGATGGATGAGACACCTGAATTCCTGGAATTGGGTCTCTAACCACTTTATCCAAATATTGTAGGTTTTGGTTCAATGAGAGACCCCACATTGGTATTGACATATGCATGTTGTGTATGCATGCATGTATGTGTGCTTGTGTGTGTGTACATCTTTGTGTGTGTGCTCAGAAAGGACAATCTGGAGTGTCGTTCTTAAGGCACCATCCACGTTTCTTTTTGTAACAGTATCTCCCATTGTTGTGTGTCACTTCAACTATGCAGGTAGCAGGGATCTATATGCCTTCTTGCCAGTACTGGGAATACAAGTGCATGAAACCACATCCCACTATGGAGTTTCTGAGAATCAAATTCAAGATTCTGATGCTTGCACTCCAAGTACTTGGCTAATTGTGCTATCACTATATCCCCCAACTACCTCTTTGTGATATAAAGAATCACTTAGAGAACTATGAATATTATCAATATTTCTGGAAAGGGTACGAATAAATAACCAGAAACCAAACCTAAACATTTTTGGGGAGTTGTTTAGTGGCAGAGCACTTGGTGAGCATGTGTAAGGCCCTGGAACACATCCTTAGAACTTTACTGTGTATGTGACTTGTGAATCTGAAAATTTAACTCAATCATGTCTTACTAACTTTTATCAGTTTTTGAACTATCAGGATCCTTTTGATAAGTAGTTACATTCTTTCAACAACAGTTTATAATTCAGATATTTGGACTTGCAATATGGTTTACCATAGGGAAAATATGATTAATTTTGCACATCAATTTAATTTGTATTGTCTGTTTATGTATTATCTGTTATTTATAAGAGCTTTTGTCTCATGTGTTCACTTCTTACTATAAGAATTAAATTGTAATATTATTATGCAGTACCCCAAATTTATGCTTTTTAGAAAATTTCATGATTATGTATTGACCGGTGTGTTTTAGAAAAACGTAGTCCATAGTATAAATAGATGGTTTTATGGTGTTTCTTAGCATGAGATTATGAGACTAAGTAAAATAAAATGGATTGCTACAAGTCAACCTATTTTAAATGATTAAGGAAGAAACATAGTTTTATTTCTAAAGATCAATGGAGTATTATAAATGTTCCACTCAGGAAAAGTATCTTTACACTTCCAAGTTAAAATGAAAAGAACTTTTCTTATCCGTGACACCTCTCATTTATTCCCTTCCTTCTCAGCCACAGGTCCTACTTCCTTAACCCCTTCCTTTACCAAATTTGGCAGAAACTGGAATGCTAGTATGCTGAAAGGATACCAAAATTGTGACAAAAATGATATGATAATAAGAAGCCTTAATTTTTTATGTATTTTGAGAGTTGATTTGGCTTCATGTTAAATAAAATGAAGTAGCTAATAAATTAAGATGCAATCCATTTTTGAATAAAAAGTAGATGTTTGCTAAAACTGCTCCTAAATGTTATCATTACGCACAATATTAAAATGGCATATTTCTTAAAGTATATATGTTAATGGTGATCTGTGTCCAATCTCTTTTTACCTAATGGTCATAGCATGTAGATATACGCATGTTACTATGGCTCTGAGGGATGTCTTGATTCATTGGCTCTTGATTAAAAATCTCACAGTATTTGGATACTATATGATGATTGGCATCTGTTCATAAGAATCCCTAAAATATTTTGTCATCAGTAAATGTAGATAAACCTGGGTGGTGGTGGCTCATACCTTTAATCTCAGTACTTGGGAGGCAGAGGGAAGCAAAACTCTGAGTTCCAGGACAGCCTGGTCTACAAAGTGAGTTCCAGAACAGACTGGGCTATTCATAGAAACCCTGTCTCAGGAAAATAAAATAGACTGTAGATGGAAGTAATTAGGGGAAGGTTTTTTGGAGGACAATATTTCCATGTAAGAAACATGCCTCCTATTGAAAATTAGTTTTTTGTATACGTTGTGATATCATTATAATAGCCTTGTACATTGTATAAATAAAATTGCTCATTTTCCTCAGAAATGCATCGCCTCCCAAACTAGCACAGGGAAAGAATTCTGAAATTGAACGTAATATGTAACTTTCAAATATCATATGCTCTTTAAAACAGAATACATAGCTCTGGATTGTCTGCACTCAGTCACTAGTTATACTCTTTGTAAATTCATCTTATCAAGTCCATGTATTAATGGTCATTTAATGTTCCCACTCTAACTTCCTTGACTAATAGAAAACTTGAGCTCATTACTCTTTTGACTTAGGTGTGTTCCGATACAGTGTTACAAATTAGAAATGCTCACTCATGCATGAGAATTGCTTAAAACCATGTTCAAGTACAGATTAAGGGGTCTATTTGGGGCTCTGTTTAGGTCCGAGAGTTGGCATGATCAACAAATTCCTAATTAATTTCCATACAGCTGCTTGTGAAGCAAGGCTAAAGGACACTGGCTGACACAAAAACCAGGTTCAGATATTTCTCTCCATTGACTTTTGCCACTGAAGATGCGTAGAAGTACATAATCAGCTAGGTGTGGGTGAAGTTTGATAATCAACATTTCTATTAAATTCCAATGAGAGCCACACTAGGTCACTAGGTGAACCACTAATTGAAATACCACAAAAAGAGAAGAAAACAATGTAGGCTAACAAAGTCTCCTATATAATGGAGGAGTAAAGAGTTAATTTGGTTTAATTTGTTCACAAGTTTCTAGAAAGGAAATTATCAGCAGTAATTCTGAACCTCAGAAGGAAATGTATACCATAAAATTGAAAGACATTTATACATCACCTAGCTTGTGCCTCCACACCTGTTATTTACTGGGAAGACTTCCCACCTAACCTCACCACTTCAGCTCCTCCAATTTTGCTTTATTCTTTTATTTTAAATATTTATTTATTTATTATGTATACAACATTCCTTCCATGTATGTTTGTATGCCAGAAGAGGGCACCAGATCTCATTACAGCTGGTTGTGAGCCACAATGTGGTTGCTGGGAATTGAACTCAGGTCCTCTCGAAAAGCAGCCAGTGCTCTTTAACCAGTGAGCCATCTCTCCAGCCCCTGCTTTATTCTTCAAAATAATAACAATATCCATGAAAAATTCATGGTCTGCTGTAAATCTCTTAGTAAATCCTAAAAAAAAAAGATCATAACTTTCTCCAAATAAACTCTTAATCAAGTGTTTCAATATTTAGAAATTAGTAATCCCACTGAAATTGTAGTGATTCCACATTATAAAAATATTTTCCCTATTTACTATTAATATCTTTTTCATTTCTGTGAAGCCACCATGTTTTTTGCCAGTATGCTGGCCACTTTTCTGTCTTTTTGACAGAAGCAAACCTCATCTGAGAGGAAACACCTCAATGGAGAAAACATCTCCATAATATTTGAGTGTAGGACATTTTCTTCTCTCGCTATTGATGTGGGGAGACAGCTCACTGTGGAACGTTCCACTCCTGGGCCGGTGGTCCTGAGTTCTTTAAGAAAGCAGCCTGAATATACCATGAGGAGTAAATCAGTAAGCAACACCTGTTCATGGCCTCTGCATCAGCTCCAGCCTCCAGATTCTGTCCCGTTTATATTCATGCCCTGACTTCCATTAGTGATAAACTACAATGTGGAACTGGAAGCTGAAATAATTTCTTTTCTCCCTAAGTTACTTTGGGTCATGATATTTTATAACAACAATAGAAATTTTAACTAAGACAGCCACAAAAATTTTACTTGTTTTTATAACATAATCATTTATACAACCATCTCACTGTATTTACTACTTAATAATCTAACAATTTCATCTCCAAAGAGTAAGTTATATTTTGAAATAGTAATATGAGCAGTTACTATAGTAATGTAAGTGAGAAAAACAAACATTTTCTTATTAAAGCAATAAAAGTTGTTTTACTTTGTAATTCAGACTATTGAAGAAGCTGTTAAAATAATACTAGCAAACATAAAACTTGTTTTATTAAAACTCATTGAACCTAGTTAGATGTAGTTCATTAGGAAGAATTATTATAATTAAATGGTCAGAATTTACCAATTGAAAACAATCTATGTGCCTTTGTTTGTATTCTAGTTGAATTTCTGTCTTCTCGGGCCTGCTGCCCTTGCCTTTAGAGCAGTTAACTTTGACCTATATTTTGTTAATGCCCTATGTGCTAGTCTACAGTATGACATGTGCTAAGTAGACCTGAGAGTTTTGGGATTGGATTCTTTTATTTTTTTTATACTAAATGTGTAGAAAATATTATTGGTTAATTGAATCTGTTGCGATTTTACAGCAAGTTTTAACACTGGCAAGCGAGAATTAATATAAAAGAATCAGCTTTGTAAGTGCCCTCTCAAGTCACTGAACATGCCACGTGCTGTTTTAAGTTAGCAAGACCAGCTCTCCACAAAGTCAAAGCACAGTGTGACTTTATGGAGTGCAATAATATTGCTAACAGCATGGATAAGGCAAGACTTTCTGCATAAAATCATTCTTTTCTGCATGCCTTCTTGCACTTCTTAGTACACTGTAATGACAACATTATTCAGTTCCAGAATTAGTCTCACACCATTGTGAGTGGCTCCGGTTCCATTATGATTACTCATTCAACAACATTCTTAAGGGTTTGCAATGCAGGGAGTGTTACATTAAATAGTGAATGTTACATTAAATAGTGTGTGGCAGGGCTTCTCAAACCCACATGATCTTTGAAGAAAGCTTAGTAGAGAAATGGGAAATCTTAAGTTAAAAGTAGGGTGTAGCAGAAAGAAATCATGTTAACTTCCCCCCCTCCCTTTCTTAGGAAAGCTCGCTCTTTGTTCCAAGATGATGTCTTTCTGGTTGAGTTCTGGTGTTGTTAAACTAACTGTCCCTTCATTTTCAACATGCTCGAATGACAACTGACAGATCTCCTCCTGTTTTAACCCTTACCTGGAAAAATATCACTTAATATCAATATTGACTCTGTATTTTAAAATGTCTCATGCATTTTGCAACAGTTATTCTATATAACAGATCAACCCCACATGAAATTGCTGGCCTATTCTGAAATGTAGTATTTTAAAAGAATAAGAATACTACAGCTTGCTGAAATGGGGATTGGTATTCTACATTGCGGAGTTCCTCTGCTGTGGCTGTGTTTGTATGTGTAGGGCACAGCTAAGGGCTCATGTGTCCAGGTTACCTTTGCTGTCACTGCTCTGTAGCTACTGCCTTACCCATTCCTCCAGAACAGCAGGCCAAGCATAGACAGACATACCTGAAAGACTGTACATGGACACTTAAACAGCTTTAAAGCCCTTTCCCCATGAAGTGTACTAGAATTTTATGGGCTAAACATAAATTTCATTTCTCCCTAAGAGAGCTGGAAAGATGGCCTCTACAAAAAAGCTAACTCCCAGAACCTATGTGATGTATCGTAATATTTGGGGACTAAGATCTCAGATAGAATCATTTGGATAACTCTGAGGTGAAAAGATTACTTTGAATTCTACAACTGGTCCTGTATGAACATATTATCAAGGGTCCAGAAAAGTGGAAAAAAAAAAAAAGGAAGCAGGGTAATGGGAGTCAGAGATACGAAAATGTGAAGATGCTATGGTATTCTTTGAAGATGGAGAAAGTGGCCATTAACTGAAGAGTGTGGGTAGGTTGCAATAGCTGGGGAAGGCCATCAGAAAGTTCCCCTGAAACTTTGCCAAAAGGAACAGAACCCCACCAATTTCAGTCACCCATGATTACCTTTACCTTCTAACTTCCTAAACTGTAGCGAATTGGACTGCGTTATTTTAAGCCGGTGAGTTTGTAGAAACGTATTCCAGATGGAATAGACAATGTGCAGAAGATGGGGCAGACAAAAGTGCAGGAGAACGTTGAACACCACACCGACTCTGACACCCGCATTCTCCTTCTTGGAAATGTCTTCTGATCTCAACTCTTTAGTCAAGATAGACACTTAGTCCTTTATTGGCTAGAAGGCCAAACTTCTTGACAGTTTTTCTCAGCCATTTTGGTACCATGAACAAATAAGGTGACTCATGGCTAAGGTACTAAAAGTGCCCTCAGTCATTGCTTATTTGTCCAGAAATAAAAAGCAAGCCATCTAAAATAGGCATAACTTAATCAAAACTTTTGCCTTAGAAAGCCTTGCTTCAGAGCATTTATCAACAATGAACTTCTTGAAGTCAATGCTTTTGTCTTTGTAATTGTTCTACTCATAATTTATAGCATGATACATGGTTCCAATAATTATTGATTTAAGTGACATTAAGTAAATAATAAGTAAATCATCCAAGATCCGATATGACACTGTTTGTCTCTCTTCCCATCACTGTCATCCAGTGACAGTGACATGGGCTGATATATCTCAACTCAAGACCAAGGTCATCTTAGTTTCTCACTTGGAGCAGTAATTTTGCTAATACATCTTAAATATGGCTTGTTATCTGACAGGCTTGGCATTATGGACTTATGACCTTAGTATTCCATGTATTAGGGATAAGCAGGGGCTATCCAACTGTTTTGAAAACCACAGCATTTTTGACTTCTTCTCCTTGCCTATTCTCCCTGATGCTCTAGTAGGTTTTGATATGTGATTCAGTTAAACCCTTCGCAATTTCTCTTACATTTGTTCTCTAGTATCTGTTACAAGTAAGGAGTCAGGATGGCACTGGGCTGTAGTAGAAATAACATAAAACTAAGAGTTAGGGGCCCTGGGTTTCAATAAAAGCTCTGTAGTGGGATTTAGGGTAGTCCATTTAATGTCTCTCAGCATCAATCTCCTTGCCTGTGAAATAAGATTAATGATACCTGTCTTGCCAACACTTCAAGGTTGTTTTGAGGTTCATAGGCATTTTCCACCCCATATAGCCTATAAATCTCCAGTGCCTACTGACAACTTATAGTGTTCTACAGTAAATTTAATATTCCCAAGATTTTAAAACTCAATGACTGGTGCTAATCCAATCAAACATAATATATTAAGTGTCAATCCATGTAAGAATCTCTCTGGTTATTGGTGCTAATGAAAGTTAGCATAGATTTCCTAAAATAGAAAAAAAGCTCTGCTATTATTGTTTTACCAACTTTCATTTTATCAAAGTCATTCATTTTAATACAAATGTAATTGGGGTTCAAAATTCAGCATATGTCTTTAATCTTCATTAATTTTGAAACAGTGTTCTGGGGAAAACCTTTTAAATATAAGTTGTCATTTTCTTACATTAAACTTAAGCAGCACAATTGATGGGAAAACCATGTAGTTGAGATACTCAATGATATCCTGGAATTAAAACACATACTTTTCAAATGTAATTTCATTTTTGCTTTGTTTTGCAAATCGAGGAATGTTGTTTCTGGGTAGATGTGAAACATATTTGATTTACCAAAAATGAAAAGAAGAGTTTTTGTAAGCCCCTCCCTTAACTATTATTCTCTTCCAAGCGATGTAGGAACTCTATGTCTGTCTCTAGATTGATAGCCCTTCTTTACCTTTATTTTTTTTAACCCTAATGAGTTTTTATGACTCCTTAGAAGATCATGCAAAATCAGTATTGTCCAATGCTAACACATTGAAATGTGATATTGTAATTACTTATCAAATGAACATTAATCACTACTAGATTAGAATGGAATTACCTGTTATATTCACATTAATAGCAAATGAGCTTTTCTGATTGATGTTGTTGTAATGAATACAAAAGAAATTAATAATGAATAATCTGGCACTCGCTGAAAGAGAAGTAGTCATTAATAGCATGCCATCAAAAGACAAGTAATACTTTATAATAAGCTAGTATTAATTAAAGAAACATCACAATGAACTATTGAATTAGTTATATCCACAGTATAAAGATATTATACTGTTGGAATTAATGCAATTGCAGCACATTTTATAAAAACTAATAACTACTAACTGAAGATGGACTATTAAAAGAAATCCCACACTAGCTCAGAATTGAATATAATAGAGGTTTATTTATTTAGGGGTAAACTCACAGATAATAGTCCTCTCTGCTAGAATGGGGACCAGTAACCGAATCCTGCAGCTGGAAGAGAGGCTGGGCACATGCTTTACACTGGCATATATAGTATAAGAGGCCACGCCCAAGTGGACGGGTAACTTAAAGACTACTGGCTATAGGAATTTCTACAGCAATTAACCACTTAAAATATGTAGGAGTTAAGTTCTTGCTTGTTTGCTAAATAGCTATGTCAGCTACTTAGCTTTTTAACCCAGAATCAGTGATGAACAATAATAAGCATTACATGTAGTATACAAATTCCTATCTTTTTCTCAGAAAATATACACCACCAATATCATTCTCCTATCTTTGTTAATGTGCTATGCTTAAGATGTTCTCCTTTGGAGAAACTAGGTGAAAGCTGAAAAACATCCTGTGTTATTTTATTTTATGTTACTGTTAAAGTACTCCAAAGTTAAGAGTCATTTAAGGACAGAATCTTAATCTATACTTTAAGAAAGTGTTATCTTTCTTATATAACCAACAGCTACTTAGATCAATCTGAAAGACTTTGTTGAGGTAGTAATCATTCTGACATGTATTTCTGATCCGAAGTTAATTAAAATTTCTATAAATATTCTAGTAAATAAGTGTGTGTGCCAAATAAGACTTTGAATATACAAATAGATAAAATTAAATGATAGCTGCTGATTACTTCTTATTATATTACAGTGTGTCTGGAATTATAAAAGACAACACAACAGCCCAGCAAGAGAATTAACTGAAATAAACCTACACTTCCATGAGAGTCTAACAGCCTTATCTTGAGCTTTCGAAATATTTTCATAAAAGATAGGTATTTGGTGTCCCATATTGTCAAAGGCAAACTAAGCGTCTTCTCCAAATCCTAATGTGTCTTTCCTTTCATAAAGGAGGCACCACAGTGAGTAAAGACTTCAGAGCTGGGAGCTAAGAATAAACTCAGCAGTTGTGCCACTGTGATTTAATGCCTGCTGTGACAATTATTATTCTTAAGTTATTCATTTTAAAATTAAATAGCTGAGTTACACTTGATGTATTTCAAGTGGTAGTTTTTGCCCAACTCTTTTAGGAGTTCACAAATAATTTCACTTGTGTTCATTAGCAGTAAAATAAGTCAGCCAACATATTACTTCCCTAGGACCAGTTTTATGTCAGAAAAACTTGAAGTCTCAGAGACTCTCCGTACCAGGTTTCATTTTACAAGTCAAAAGTAGAAATAACAAAAAAATGGAGATTTTAAAATTATGTATGTCATTTAATAAATCCACCTCATTATCATCAAGAAGTACTGGAGCACCATTTATATATAAAACATCCAACAATTTGATTTGTCCTCAGAAAACTTATATTCTAATGGATAAACTCCACAATTTGAGATTAACTTATTAGCATGTGCCTCCATTTATTTATTTATTTATTTATTTATTTATTTATTTAGTTGATGGTATTAGTGAATAAACCTATTACATAAGCTAAAGTCCCAAGTTCATGTCTCATTTATTGTGATGATTAGTATATATTTTTCCATAATGTTAGAACCATGAACTATTCATTTTAACAGGCCATTTGCAGAGAGGAGATGATACTTGCAAAGCGTTAGCAGAAATGTACCTTTTAAAATGAAATAATAGTTTCTCTCGTCTCTAACAAACAAACTGAAGTTAGCATTCTGTTTGATATTGCCAAATATCAACTAAGAAGAGGAAAAAAATTAACTAAGGGATCACAAGTGAACGTGCCACTTTCTAATTGAAGGGATGCAAATGTGGGATTGGTTTATTCTCAGAAAGGTGACTGCATTTTATTTTCCCAGCTGGTCATACCTTTCTACATTATGTTCCTCAATAGCTGGACTCTCATGGGTGAATCAAACATCTTTGGAGAACACTGGAATGCATGCAGGTGAACTCTAGACTTCATACATTGCTTTACATCTCCATTTCTATATTTCTCTATTAGACTATTGCAGTCACCCAGCAGTTCAACATGTAGTTTCTAAGAACACTCAGCACAATTGTCAAATTCTGTCCTCTTCTACAGATTCCCACCCTCCCGAGGATGGCATTATAAACTGAGGCCGGGAGTAGAGGTTGATTTTGTTCAGATGATACGAAAATACTCTAAAGTACTTATCACTGAGCCTAGGACATAACGAAGCCTTTATGTTAGAAACTTTATTTCTATTATCATTATCATTACTAATAACAATGAATCCTGGCTGCTGAAGATACTGATTTTGTATCTCTTAGCTTGGAACCAAAATGCATTAAAGTGTCTTTCATCTCTTATGTTTGATGTTGCATTAGAAATACTAATAGTAATGTGTCTCATTTGTATATATCCCTTTATCATAACAATTTTAAAAATACCTATTATTGTGATATCTTATTAAATATCAAAGGGGAGTTAGAAATTCAGAATTCAAACTAGTATAAATCAGGGAAGTAAATTTTTATCAATGCTTTTAAATCTTTTTCCTGGTACGACGGAGAGAATCAAGGTTCTTTTGCATGCTGGTTAAGTGCTCTATGTTAGCTGTTTCTAGCTCAGAAAATCTTTTTTAACTCACTCAAGTCTTGTCATGTCTCATATACCTAACAATGTAGCTCTTGGTAAACAGAATAATGAACCATGTAGCAACTTATGTGTGTGGATTCATTCACTTGGGAAATATCTAGGAATGTAGAGCTTGGGGCAACATAAATTATACTTTGTAAATCAGTATATACAGTACAATTTCCAGTAGGCACATATGTAAACTGTTAAAACATGAATATGAAGCACATGGTGTTATCAGTGTTTGATTTTTTGGAATCTTCAAAATTGCTAGAATTCTTCCTATGTTTCATATAACTTAAAGTTAGAAATGACTCCAAATTATTTGGAGCAAATAACATTGACAAAAAAAAATAAATGTTCATAGATTACACCTGAGAAATTAAAGGGCATAAAAATCTAATGTGTACATATAAAACCTGTCTTAATTGCAATTTTCCACCGGCTAAATTTTTATGATCCCCTTATCATTTGTTACAAGTCAGCTTTTATTATTTGTTCATTTTTCTTTCCATTGATTTATTATAGGGATTCCTAGTTTAAATAGTGTCTTGTAGCATCACTGTAATGAAAATTGAAGATTTCTTTTAATTACCCACAAGGAGAAAGATTGTGGAGAAAAAAAAATCAGAGTGAAGAAATAGCTAATTTGGGGACTGCGCAGAGAATGACTTAGTTAACATAGCTTGGAAAACTGAAAACCAAGTATCAATAACACAGGAAGTTATTTGAATGAGTTACACCCGATATTGTAAAAAAAAATAGGGGTTATCTAAAGTATGAAATTAAGGGTATTGTTCCAAATGCAGCTTAAAATACTTCCCAAGAATTTTTAAACCATTTCCCTACTTAGTCAGGAGACCAAAGATTCACTCTCTCGGGAGCTTATAATAGAAGATCTAGAAAAATTAGGAAGAGAAGATTAAGATTACGTCAGATAATTCAAGTTTTAAAAATGAGAATGAAGTGAAAGAACATACATGTACAATTATCAGTCAGTTCTCCAAGTCTTGGGAAAATTTTTTTAGTAAGTGACAGGAAATATGTGTTTCAAAACATTGTAATAGATAATTTTTCTCCAGAAAAAAAATGAGAGTTCATAGAGATGAAACCTTTCTGGTACTTTTATTTGGGAGTCTGCACTCAGCACACAGAATAAAATTCACATCCTCTAAAACCCTATAGCAAGAGGTTATTATTACATTTTGGTGCCTGAGAAATCTTGAATATGAATAGGAAAGAAAAGATCATCAGCTTCTTGAGGGAATGAAACCAAAATAAAAATATAGAGGAAGAAAAGCACAAATTATTAACATGTATAGGAATATGAGAGAATATATTGAATTCCTAAAACAAAAAGTCCATTTTTATTAAAAAGTAAAAGTCGAAGAACAAGGATGTGTTCTTGGAAGATACATCTGTCATTACCAAGCTATACAATTTAATTAAAATTGGAGCCGAAATCTTCAAGAAATCTGATAAAACAAAGACTAAGAAATGGACAATAAGAAGGAAAGGCAATAAAGGTAAGGGATCGCTCCAGTAATTTCAATATCTGAATAAAGTACTTACAGAGAGAGCATATAGGAAAGAATTTACTAAAAATATAGGACCATTTACTAGGAAGAAAGACATGATTTTCAAGACTGCAAGTTCCAATCAAGTTGCCAGCATTATACAGAAGGCCCATATCAAAACATACTCTGTGATATTTCCAATGTCCAATGAAATTTTAAAATCTTTCAAAGAGAGGAAATCATTTAAATTAAGATGACTATGTAGGGAGACAGGTAGGAAAATAGATGGACAGATGTTTTGACAGAGAGAGAGAGAGAGAGAGAGAGAGAGAGAGAATGTCTATATATAGAATTATATAGAATAGATATCCTAGACTTGGATCATGAGGTAGCCATCCCCAATAGCTACATTCTCAACACAACTCCTGTACTTAAAACTCAAGGTACATCATGGAAAAGGGAACAGAAATATTAAGAGCCAGAGGACTAAAGCTTCTACTGAGAGATAGTATCTTATATATATGACAGGAAACTGCACTTATGACATTTCAATGATCCCTTTTTTTAAAACAAGTAGTAATAAATGCTAACACGTGACACACTAAGGTGGCTGGGTGGAATTTCACCAACCCATACCCCTAGACGAAGGACTACAGACAACTAATGATTGCTAAAAAAAAAAGATAATTACTCTGCCCCAATGATGAGCACACTAATTTGTTATCCAGTGGTTAGTAAATTAGTCGGTACCAAGTGGTAAATAAGACTGAATGGACTCAGCAATATGTACATAATCATAATTAATGGAAAAGAAGCTATCACAAACTGAGTTTGATCTCCAAAACCCACATGGTGAAAGAAAAGACTTGATTCCCACAAACTGTCTTTTGACCTCCATACATGCTGAGGCACACACACACACAAACACACACACACACACACACACACACACACATACAAATAAATAAATAGATAAATAAATAAATGTTAAAATGGAGCTTCCCTTTGTCTATAACACACACTCATTGAAATCTATATTTTTGGCAAAGAATGTCTGTAGTTTCATACTGTCTGTCAAGTTCTTTCTGGAAACCTAGTTTCAATATAGTATTCACAGAATACTGAAAAAAGAACAGGTCTAAGAAATGGGTCTCAAACCACATGTATACAGTGTGTATCAATCATGTTGCCTGGGACTGTTGCAGGACTGTTTTCAGTTAATTAAAAAAAAACTTCAGAAAATTTTCTGTGCTTTAATAAGTTATTTTATTCAATGACTTCAAATCCCAAGGACACTAAGGAACATTTCTGAAAAGAGGGTAAGGAGAACAGACATAAGTTTCTGTTTGATGTAGTGCTATGCATCATAAATACACAAAATGTTATTAAATTGCTCACTAGAAAATAGTTACTTTTACTAGCAACATGGTACATACTACAATCCCTGTCCTTGGGACACTGAAACAGCAAGCCTCACTGGGCTAGCCACTGAACATGGCTTAACATGATACAGTAAGACTGGGCCCAAGCCCTCATATCAAGGCTGGAGGAGGCAATTGAGTAGGAGGAAAAGGGTCTCAAGCACAGGAAAAGAGTTGGAGACACCCCACTCCCATTCTTGAGATTTCCACAAGAACACCAAGCTACAAATGTATGAAGTATGTACAGAAGACCAAACTCAGACTCAGACAGGGTCCTTGATTGCTGCTTCAATCTCTCTGAGCCCCTATGAGTCCTACTTTGTTGATTCTGTGGGCCAAATTCTTTTTTTTTATCGTGGAGAAGTTGATTTCTTTTTAATATTTTTGAAGATGAATGTTTTCTCTAATGCTAGTTTTGCTTCATAATTTTAAATTTTTTTTAATTTATTTAATTATTAAAGATCTCCGTCTCTTTCCCGCCACTGCCTCCCATTTCCCTCCCCCTCCCCCAATCAAGTTCCCCTCCCTCCTCAGCCCGAAGAGCAATCAGGGTTCCCTGCCCTGTGGGAAGTCCAAGGAACCCCAGCCTCCATCCATTTCTAGTAAGGTGAGCATCCAAGCTGCCTAGGCTCCCACAAAGCCATTACGTGCAGTAGGATCAGAGACCCATTGCCATTGTTCTTGAGTTCTCAGTAGTCCCCATTGTCCGCTATGTTCAGCGAGTCTGGCCTCATCCCAGGCCTTTCAGACCCAAGCCAGCTGGCCTTGGTGAGTTCCCAATAGAACATCCCCATTGTCTCCATGTTGACCCTTCCTACAATCTCTCCTAGCCCTCTTCTACAGAATTCCCCAACCTCTGCCTAATGTTTGACTGTGCGGCTCTGCATCTGCAGTCGTCAGTTGCTGGATGAAGCCTGACAATGACTGACTTAGGCGCTATAACGTGTAAACAGCTGTTCTTAATCTAAGATAATCTCATACACAAAGGACATTACATATGTATCAATAAATGTATTTTTAATTTTCATAGTGCAGGCATAGGTTCTATTGCTCACATCAAGTAAATAAAATCTAAGAGTTCTACTCAACATTCTGCAATGCACAGGACCGGCCATCTAACAATGAAAGATCCTATCTAGTATGTCACTGATGCTGAGGTGGGAAAATCTCGCTGTAAATCAGCCATGCATTTTGAATTCTTGGTGATGGTAAAGATATTTTATATTCATGCTATCCAGTCTCGAGGCATGAAGCTATCGAACACTTGAAATATGGCTAATGTGACTGTGGGCCAGTTGGGATCCTGAGTAAATAAGTATAAATAAGACATAGCTTTCAGCGTCAGAGCACTTGATATCTGGAGGGGAAAGAGATTCATAATAGCAATTTACCATAGGAGATGGTAATAGCATTGAAGTAGAGGATTAAGTCTATGTTAAATTATGGCACTAGGGCTCAGATAATTAGCAGTTTTCTAAGGAAAATTTACTGAAGAAGTCTATTAAAGTATTGATTTTTCTCATAAAAAATAACACACATGACAAGACATTATCTTTAACATTTTAATCGAGCTTTAAAATTAAAGTATCAGCTCTGAGGATACTCCATGCCTTTAATCTCAGCACTGGGGAGGCAGAGTCAGGCAGAGAGATGTCTGTGAATTCAAGACCATCCTGATCTACAAAGCAAGTTCCAGGACAGACAGGAAGAGAAAGCCTGGCCTGAAAAACAAAAAGCCAAAAACAAACAAAAAATTCATTTAGCATTTAAAATAAATTTGCTCAGATAAATTGTTGGGAAACTTAAGTTTAAAAAAAGGAAGAAAGAAAAAAATATAGCTTGCTGTGTCTCCTAGAAAAGGCTGCTTAAACAATTACAATATCAATAGGCATTCTAATGCAGAAAGAGAAAAATAAATCCTCTCACCGGCAGAGATCCAAACTCTTGACAAAGAACTCCAAGGCAATGGATGACTGCTGAAATAGGGAGAATTAGCATTTCTCAGAGCTGAAACCCTTATTGATTAGTCAATACAAAATAGCCAGCCCTGAAAGCATATGCATATGAACAACAACAAAGGACTCAGCAGTCGTATTTGTGTGTATGTGTGTCTGTTTGTGGTGTGCACATAAAACAATAATAATCACAGCAAATGAGGCCATCAATTTGAGAGAGAGAGAGAGAGAGAGAGAGAGAGAGAGAGAGAGAGAGAGAACTGAGTCTCATCAGAGAGTTGAGGATGGAAAAGGAAGATGGAAGTGATGTAATTATGTTTTAATTAAAATATATTTTTAAAAAGTGATGGGTCTATCATGACTGTAAGAATATTAAAATCTAAATCTAAAATAGGTTAGCCATTGTCACATATCTCTTTGAAGCTTAAGTTACTCAATATTCCCTGTAGGATACTTAATGATTCCAAGCAACACATATTCTGTCAGCTCATTTCCCTTCCCAGTATGTTGGTGTAATTTGTATCTAAAGAAATATGTGGAAAACCTTAATAATCTTGAATGCCAGAACTCACTAAAGGGAATTTTCCTTTCTAAATAAACAAATTAGTGAAAACATCAGATAAGCAATAATATTACTATGACCTAAAATAAAAGGAAAATATTTATGAATTGAGAAAGGGAAGAAAATTACATTAAATATCTTATTCTGCAGTTATTCTTACATGTTTTCTCTGTTCTCTGAGAACCTATATTTGAAGGACAACTATTTATTAAAGAATAACTTTAAATAATACCCTTCTAGAGTATATAGTTTAATACCCCCCCCCCATGAAAATGAGCTGGGTTGGATGGCTTGCTTGCAAAGAATGGAATACATAAAGGGGAAACAAATGGCTTTTTAGTTGAGAACAAACTTGCAGGTGCTTCCTGGACCAGGTGATACCAGTGATAGTGACTCTGTTATCAAGTCCTGTTTGACATGATGTGATAAGCAAGAACACCTGACGGGTCTTCTTCCACTAAACCTATAACCTCCGACTAATAAGGAGACTATTCCATTCAAATCTTAAGAGGCATTCTACAATGTGTCCAACTAGTCTTCTTTAAAAGAACCAAGGCCGAAAATGTGAAAAAAAACAAACAAACTGAGCCATTGTCATAGATTTGACTGGAAACCCAAAAATGTGTGATGAAAGACGCAGTCATTGTGAGGTCTGAAACTTAAATTGAAAGCAGAAAATGGAGATTAGTGGGAAAACTGTTTGAAATGCAAACAAAATTTGGTAATAGTGTTGTATCAGCATTTAATTATGTTTTCAAGTAAATGTACCATGCATATAAGATTTTGTCATTAGAAGAAACTGTAGCAGACACTCCCAAATTGTGCAAAAGCTAATATTGGTGTATTTATTTCTTCCTTGTTTTGTTTCTGCTTCATGCATTTTGGATGAGCTCTATAGTTATATACATACACATTTATAATTATTATCATTTCATGGTACATCTACATTCTTATTTGTATATAATGTCTTTGTCATTAGTTATTTCTTTGAGATGTACCTTATCTTACATAAGTGTCACTGCCGCTACTTTTTAAAATTAATTTTTATCTTATAAATGTTTTTCCAGTATTTTTAATTTTAACCTACCTAGTTTAAATTTGAAACAAATTTATTTTAGGTTGCATACTGTTAAAATTTGTTCATTGTCAAGTTTGTCTTTTGATTAGTATAGACTATTTACATTTACGGTAACCATAAATATGCAAAAACTAAAAATCTCTTATGTTTTATTTGTTTTTTTATTGTTCTTTTGTCTTATTCCTCTGTTTTCTTTTACTTAAATCTCTTTAAATTGATTCATTGGTTTAATATAATTCCAATCAACCTCTTAGACACTTTTTCTTGACATAAACAAGAGTTATCTAAAAATATAACTGAAAAACTGCCAGGCATAGAATAAATAAAGCAGTCTTGAAAACTCATACTAAACTGGGAAGATTCACTGTACCTAATATTAAGCCTTACAACCTAGTCTCAGAACTCAAGGCAATACAGCATCAGTGGAGGGATATAGAAGAGTGGAGAGGTGCAATTGAGAAAAGAAGCCTCTACCTAACTGATCATTTGTAGTAGGTGGTACGGGATTGAACATAGGGTCTTGGTGCACACTAGCATTTAGTTTACCATTGCACTATACCCCAGACTCTGAAATTGATATTTATCAGAGCTTAGCATATAGGCAAAAAAGAAAAGTCAACTGTAACATACATGCAGAGTGCCTATGTCAGTCTTATACAGGCTTCCTGGTTGTTGGTTGAGTCTCTTTGAGCCTCTAAGAGCTCAGGTTAGTTGATTCTTTGAGTTACCTTGTGGTGTCCTTGACCCTTCTAGTGCCTACATCCTTCCTCCTCCTCTTCTGTAGGACTCTGTGAGTTCCACTTAAAGTTTGCCTGTGGCCATGGGTGTTCATCTTCTGTTTCCATGAGATGTTGTTTGACGCTTCTCTGATGACAATTGTGGGGTGGGAATGGGGGTGCTTTAGAGGGAGAGACTGGGAGGAAAGGAGGGAGGGGAAACTGTAGTCTGAATGTAAAATAAAGGAATACATAGATAGATGAATAAATAAATTTATTAAAAGAAAAATCAAAACAACTTAGCTTTAAATCTCACACATTACAAAAAAAAGTAGCTCAGAATAGATTTTCAAATTAGGAAGAAAATATAAAATGATATTAAAAACTAGAAAAAAGTGAGTAAATGTTTAGAAATACAAATGATCATAGGATATCCCTATACATCTATCAAAATGGCTTAAAAATAGTGGAAATACCAAATGCTAGAATGGATTTATAGCAAATTGATCAGTCTTATGTTGCTAGTGGGAATGTAGTGATGAAGTTAGTGTGGCAAAGAATTTGCCAGTTTCCCATTTAACATAAATGTGGACCCACATACAACCCAACAGTTTCATGATTAAAAATGTATCCTAAACTTCCCAAGATATGTTCTGATGGGTATTATTCACTAATCCCAAACTAGAAACAGTCAACAGTCAGAAAGTGTTAAATAGTTATATGAATGAAGATACACACATATACCAGTAATACTACATAACAAAGAACTAAAATGCAGTGGATTATCAATAATGGAACAATTCGTATAAATAAGCCAAGGGAATTTGCTGAGTAAGTTATGATCTTAATGATCTTACACAGTTACATGCTGTCTGATTCCATTTATACAGCATTCTAGAAACGGCTGAATTGAAGACTGGGAACAACACGGGTACTGTAGTTTGAATGTGACTGAACACTTGCGATCTAGCTAGTTGTATTATTGGGAAAGGTTGGAGAACCTTTGACAGGTGGATCTTCAATGGGTCATTAAGGATGAACCTTGAGGTTTCATAGCCCAGCCCTATGTTTTATACTTTCTTGGCTTCGTGCTTACGAACACAATCTGACCAGCCAGCCTCCTGTATCTGCCAACAATGTTACCTCTTGTCAGGTATTTTTGGATAGCAATATAAAAAGCAACTGATACAAGTAAAATAGAAAGAGGAAGGTGTGACCCTAAGGGATAAGACAGGAACCATCACTATGTAGTTGGAAATGTTTTCTAGCATGATTGTGTCAATGTCAGTATCCTAGCTATGAGTTACAGTTTTTTTGTTTGATTTTTTGTTCTGTCTTTTGCCACTTCACCCTTGGGAAAATACTTATTTCCCTGGATTATTTCTCCTGAGCATTTGTGAATTTATATTTATCTGAAAGTTTCTAGTGTGAGATAATATAGTAAATAAACTTAAATTAGTTCATTCATTTTAATCCTTCCGCTTTTATTTTATGTCATTTGATATTTTACTGTCAAGGACACTGAGGTGCAAAAAGCTGAAATGACTTCTTGTGGCCACTAAAGTTTTTTCTCTCTGCCCTTCACTCAGTTATGATATTTTATAATACGGAAATAATGTCTCGCGTTTTTTAACTTCCATATTACTTCAAGGAATGTTGAGCACACACTAGCACTCTGTGAAGTTCACTGTCTGAGTGAACAGAGCATATGTGTGCATGCACATATATATTTTGCTACTATGCTTCACTCTGATATATATGTATCTGAACATGAAAAGTACAAAGCAAAATCTTCAAATTATCTAATTTGATTAAAGAGTTTTTATAAAGGTGGTAACTTCTAGGTTCTTTATTTTTCTTAATTTCAATTGTTTTGGGAACATATGATTGCTTTCATGTTTAAAAACTCAAAAATTACAAAAAGATATTAAAAGAAAATTCATTCCCCTACCTCTATGAACTATGCACTCAATTCTGCATGACACAGTAATTGTGGTAGACTAGGCACCCAGCCACTAAAGGATTAACAGACAAAGACTTCACCATTATACCACAGCAGAAAGAATAGGACAAGAAGGAAATGTGCTAGACAGTAATTAAAGTATTGCTTGTAGCTAGGCAATGGTGTGTGTGTGTGTCCATTTTATTTTAGAGAAGTGTTTTTATAGTCAGGCTGAGCTTCTTTATGTGCAGTTTCCTGGCATTTAATCATGCTATTTGCAGGAGGGAAGTCCAGATTGGTCAGGGTATAGTTCAGGAAGTTTCGAATAAGCACATACTTTACATAAATGCAAAAACTTTCCAGCAATGGAATCTCTGCTCTTCAAGCAAGTGCAATACTGGTTGAAAAACCTCAGTCCTTGTCAAAGGATCTGGTCATAGGATGCACAGCTGAAGCTGTGTGTTACAGCAGTGCAGAGCTAATGATTTGAGATCCCTGGACCGCACTTAGAAAACTTCCCTTATGGAGACTATTTCCAATTTCTAGACACTTACTAATGGCATTTTCTTTACAGTAATCAGCATTTCAATCTTGTCACATATTCGCATATGACATTTAAGGAAATACAAACATGATGTGTGTGTGTATGTATGTATTTATGTCTGTGGTAACATTCCTACACATACTTGTTTTACACCTTACTTTTCTTTCTCAACACTATATCTTACACACACACACACACACACACACACACACACACACGCATATATATGTAGCATTAGCTTTCTAGGGCTGCCATAATATAATAACACATAATGCCATAATGAATTCATAAGCAAACTAGGTGGCTAACCCAATAAAAAGCTATATTATCTATTGTGGGAAGTAGAAATACATTGAGTTTTTAAAGACCTTATTTCCAAATAGGATTACATGAAAGGAAATCGAAATCAATGTGAGAGTTTGGAGGTGCTTGAGATATAGTTCAACTTAGAAGAAAGAGCTAAACCATTTTAAATGATTATGTAACGTTCCATGACAAGGATATACATGGGTTTATTTAAGAAGTTCCCTGAAAAGTATCAGGGTTTCACTTCAGTTCTTGATCCCAATATCAATATAAGTAACATAGAAAAGAATTATAGTAGTTGAGACTTACCAGGATCCTACACAAATATAAACTATTTCTATAAACTTTCAGTTCTTTCATAGCAAAATACACTAAGGGAGGACATGAAATTTAAAGTGTTTAGGGAATGCTAAGTATCTGAGAAAAGCCCAGGGATGCATGAAAAAAAATCTATGTTAATGATCAAAAGAAAATTACCCTTCCCAAATATTAAAATTATCATAAAACTACTTAAAATCCAAATAGTTTAGTGTTAGAATAAAAAGAGGCAAACAGAATTCAGAAATGAATTAAAAACAAATGAAATAGTTTTTAGAAACATTATATGGAAAAAAGATGTTATTTTCATTTAAAATAGAGGATGTTTTATTCTATAACTTGCTGATACTTTTTCCTTCTCTCTTGAAAAGACTATATTTTCTCTTGATCCATGGACTATAGAAGTAAATTTCAAGGGCATTAAAGTTCTAAATGTAAAAATCACCTTTTCTAAAATGACAGGAGAACATAAAGTCCCAAGAAAAACATCGGATTGCTAACTACATAAAGATAGCAAAGATAAACAATCGACAAATCAAAGTGTGTGCTGGCAAGATGGCTGGCTCAGTAGGTAAAGATGCTTGCTGCCAAGCAAGGCTAACTACCTGAGCCTAGTCTCCAGTACCCACATGGTTGAAGGAAAAAAAGACTCCCAAACGTTCTCTGACTTTCACAAATGTGCTCTGCTGAACACACGCATACACACAAAAATAATTTATTTAAAACAATAAAGAATTCAAATTAATCAAATATTATATTACTAAAAATCGTGCATACTTTAATATACAAATATATCCCTGGAGTGAATTGTAATATAATATTGATATTAATTTTGAGAATTTCATATGTATATACAACGGGTTCTTATCATAGTCACCCTCCAGTCCTACTCAATTTTGTGTCCTCTTTTTTGCCCCCATTGGTTTCACTTTGTTCTACCCATATGCTACTGGATGTGGGACCATCGAATGGAGCATGGTTGGCCTACCAGGAGTCATATCCTTAAAGAAAAATGTCTTTCCCACTCCTAGAAGCTAAAATAATTAGATGAATAAATAATGAATTAGAATTTTGGAATTGGGGGCTGGAGAGATGGCTCAGTGGTTAAGAGCATTGCCTGCTCTTCCAAAGGTCCTGAGTTCAATTCCCAGCAACCACATGGTGGCTCACAACCATCTGTAA
>NW_004949156.1:1023053-1051502 GCF_000317375.1 Microtus ochrogaster
GCAACCACATGGTGGCTCACAACCATCTGTAAAGAGGTCTGGCGCCCTCTTCTGGCCTTCAGGCATACACACAGAGACAGAATATTGTATACATAATAAATAAATGAATATTAAAAAAAAGAATTTTGGAATTGGAATATTGTAAAGCTATAAAGAAAAAGAAAATTGTAAAATTTTCAAGTAAGTGATAGAACTAGAAAACATTGTATAATTGCATAATTTTAAAGAAGGCTAGCAACTCAGGCTGGGGAGATAGCTCAGGGAGTAAGAGCACTATTTGCTACACAACCATAAAGACCTTAGTTCAGATACCCAAAAGCAATGTAAAAAAGTGTCAGGGCCACACACACCTTTAACCCTAGTGCTATAGCACTCTGGGACTGGTGAGAATGGTTCCCTGGCATTCACTGATCACAAGTTTAGCTGAAAAGCAGTGTGGTTCAGGTTCACTGAAAACCTCTGTCTCAAAAGAACAGGGTGGAGAGGAACAGAGGGCATCCATGGACATATGCACCTGCATGCAAACAATGTGTCACGCACGGGGCAGGGAGAATGAAACAACTCATTAGAAACTTGAAATTTGTTTAATTAAAATGTACAATTCAAAGAAGATACCCAGGATAGTTGGACAAGTGTTGAGATCTAGCTGCCTTCACTCCTCCTTGCCTGACAGTGGAACTTCCTCGTGGTCTGTAATTGACAAGGATGTTTGTGTTCTTTCTGGCCGGTGTTTTTCCACAGAAGCAGTAGAGGCATAAAAGGCTAGCTCTGGGCAAAATAAAGGTAACTGTTCTTCCACCTGAAAAGAAGCCTCCATGTCTCAATCCCGGCCACCCCTGCCCCCCGCCAGTCTTGGCATCCAGGCCCTGCCAGCAGCGTGCCAGACAAGAAACAATGAAAAGATGCTCAAAGACACCAGACAACTTTTCATTCAACAACATTAAAAATGGTAAATTCTAGTATAAAGGGCATCCTTTACTGTTTGAAAGTAAGTCAATCACTGTCACATTTAAGGAACAAAATATACTAGCTATCCTAATTTAAAATAAACAAGCCTTTCTTTTAGTCTCTATATCTCTGAAAGCCAAAATTCTACAGAAACAAAATTGCCAGGATAGAAGTCTAAAGTCTCGTTGTAAAGATGCTTAGTGTAGTATGGTCCATGGTGGTAAAAGTACAAATAAATCAAACATCTATGCTTCATTTTTTTACTAAATTATGGAATTATGAGGGCCTTCCAGAATGTATTAATGTTCAGTCTATTTAATTCTTCTAGTGCCTCCCCTAAATAGGTAGACATGATGATATTTTAACAAACAAAATTTATTTGAAGCTTTTCATAATTCAAAAAGACAAAATTTATCCTATGAAGTTATCTGAATTAGACAGAGAAAGTAACATATATACACACACATTATTTTGTATTTATATCTTTGGATCCTCAAAGAAACAGGGGTAAAAATAAGACAGAAGAAATAAGAATTATGTAAAAAGAAAAGTATACAGCCTTGCTCACCTTGATATAGTCAAATTAGTATCGAACAGAACTAGTTTACGCTATATTTTGAGGACAAGCTCATAGCTGTTATGTGGTAATGATACACTTGAGTGTATGAGTACTCAAGCAGGAAGGCTTACAAGACTGAGGATGAAATGCGTGCTTAGGCACAGTCAGAAGCCCACTAAGCCAGTTTGTTCTAGAACAGGATTCTTTTCTCTGTCCTGGTTCTCCCCTGTCTCAGACCAGCTATGCTTATTTCGTTTTCAGCCCACAGGGATAAAATACATCAGGGCTGTATTCCATCTGTCACAGAAGTGGAGTGGAAGTCTATGACATAGTGGCAGCTGTTATGTGACTTTCCTAGAGCTGGGATTCTTACTCTAGGTCCAGCAGAAATTCCTAAGGTGACATCTGTCAAAGCTTGTTAAGAACGTTGACCACTTCCTTCAAAGTTTTCTATAGTTAGCACCCCAATTGTTAAGCACTATAGTATGCAACTCAGCAAGCCTGCTGCAAATTCACACTGGTGCTGTATTTCAGAACTGGGCAAGGAGATGCTTTAGAACAACACTAAGCTTTTGAATCATCTTCCTGCCTTAGTTTCTAAGTGGCACTCTAAGCCTGCAGAGTCTTGGAAAAATAAGTAGTTTCTGCTTACTACACAGACCCGTTGTAGATGATACTAGAAAGTACTCAGTCAGGAGGTCTTTTTTGTTTTTGTTTTGCATACTGGATTAAGAGTAATAGACTATAAAAACCAACATTCATAATCTGCTTCTAGTTCTGCCATCAAGTAGCTAGGAAACTTAATGATAAATCAAGTTATTTGGTTCATCACAGACTTTTTACATGCTCTCCAAGACCCCTGTAGCCCTAGGCACCACAATTTTATATTTTATTTGTAGAAAGAAAATATTGCCTCACATTCTAAAGATCAAGCATGCAAATATTTTGCAACCAGTGCATAGCTACTTATACCATTTCCCCCCCCAAAGCCTACATAGACACCCCTGCCAGCAATTCCTTTGCACATGAGTCTGTAGACCTAGCAGAGTCTACACCCTGACAATCTGAAAGTATTTAGCTTTATGAAGAGCTCATTTTGTGACTTTGCCAGTATGTCATTGAAGATTTCATGACTTAGCTGTTCTTTTCTTTCCTGGTCTCTTTTTGTTTGAACACACATGGACTGCATTCTCAACCAGAATTGCATATCACATTTATGGCTTTTGTTTTCTTAAGACATAATCACCTTGCTGACTCAGCACAGTGTGTGTGGGAGGGTTGCGGCGGTGTGGGTGGGTGGGTATTCTCAGAAAGATCTAGTCCTCCAGCCTATTTCAGAATGATTGAAACTAAATCTGCTTTGTAAAAAGATGTCCATGGGAATTACATGCATAACGCAGTTTGCGGTATAGCAAAACACTTCACCTACAAACATATAGAATAATATCCCATACCGAAGAGAGAGGAAGATGTGACCCACCTGAGAGCTCTCACAGAGATTGCTACAACACTTCTTTAGCTCTACAGTCTTTACCCTCCTTCTCTGTATAATGCAACCCTTAAATAACATGTCCTGATCATTTCATGCCGAGGAATTTCTGGCAGCTGTAAGAAAGGAGACAAACTACAGAAGACCTTTCTTGCCAGAGATTTGAAGTACCTACCACTGAGGTAAGAGGGGTGTAATTTTCCAGGCAGAGCATCTAACATGGACAAGTACTTGTGAAAAAGAAACTTCAAGGGTTCCTCTAATAACCCCACGTTAGTGGCCAGAATGTCCATGGCAAGGAAGCAAAAGTATGACCAGGAAGTAAGAGAGAGAAGTTGTTAGCAGTATAAATGAATACCAGGCAGCTGAGTAAACTAGCCATGAACAGCGCTACTCATACCTTTTGAAGTCAGAGCAGATATGTAAATAAGAGCATGATAAGAGACTTTGCAGTAGAGCAAGGGTCATAATATTATAGTGAGCTGAGAATCAGGAAAGGGGAGGTAGGGGATGAAGGTAAAGACATAGAAGACATAATAATTAATGAAAAGAGAGGCCATGAATTTAAGGGAAAGAGGGGGAGGAAAGCGTATGTAGGGAAGGTAGAATTATTGTAGTCGTATTATAATGTCAAAAATTTTCAACTGTACATAAACAAGGCAGAAAAAGACAACATACCCAAAAAGCTGTTCTCTGACTTTTGCACCAAATATAAATAAATGTTTTATAATAATAGGAAAATTTTAATGTATATTGCTGTTTAATTGCCAAGAGTGCCTTTTTTTTTCATTATAAATGAAAGTCATCTTCTGGTAGTGAGACAGATGTTCTCCATTATTGTCTCGAAGTTTCTATCTCTAATTTTCCTCCAGTTGAATCAATTCTTCTTGTTACAAGAATATGCAGTCATTCTACCTGTTCTATGAGTTCTTTTAAACTTTTACACAAAATTTTTTGGCAAAATTTTATGTTGAATATGTTATATTTGAACAACATAACACTGAAATCTACACAGTCACCAACCAAACTTTTATAGCTCATGATCATTCTACTTTATATTGCTTTTTCATAGAGATCTGTAGACATACTTGTAAAGTAATAAGAAAATTCAAGGATTAGCAAGTTAAAAGAAAATTGGTTTATAGGATAGAATTCTTTCTGTGACAACAATACAATAATAATAACATCCCATGTATATGTGTGTGTGTAAAATAGTGCTATCTTCTAGTAATATATATGATATTCAATTACATATTAGGCTACAGAAAAAATGATGCTCTCGGTTCATATAAGTACACACATACATATATGGTTCATATATAGCCACTCTTCATAGGTTAATCCCAGTTTAATATTGTAACTCTTAGATGATTCACAAAACTGTCATTCTCCAGTATTTCTTGTCTTTGTTATAAAGAAAAGTAATCAAGATGTAGCCAAGGGAATGAATCAAACCGTATGCTTCTCTTTTCCCAGTTCTGCAATACTTTTATTGGGAAGTGTTTAAGTCATCCTTGAAAGAAGAGAAGTTACATAAGAATACTCATAGGTATGAAAGTCAGAAAGTTTTGTAAATTTTACTTCTCTTACTCCACTTGATATTTATTTCTAATCTGTTTTTGGGTCTAACTATTGAGCCTATGCTAATTTTATGTATTCAAAATTAATCTCTGATGCATTTTACGCTAAATGGAAAAGTCTCTTCTTTTTTCAGTACTCCTTTTGCCCTTCTGTCCTTTAACAGGCAAACATGAAGTTCATAATAATATTGGAGCAAGTATTTCAGAATGGCATTGTTTGATCAGTTTAATCATTCAATAGGTATTACTTGATTATTCTATACATTTTGAACACTATACTAACAGATTTGAGAATGAAAAGTACAAAAGTCCCTGACTTCAAATAATTTGCAGTTGGGGAGATAAATGAGGAAATCAGCCATAGGATAGCCTGTTCTACATTAAAAGAGATTCGTGCCAAAGTCCACATGTGAACTGGAGATAGCTGTGTCTTTTGTGCTTCTGAGAAAGTCTAGTGGACAATTAAAACATGGTGTTTGAGTTAGAAGATGCAGGAGCAATCTGCTTCCACCTTATAATTGCCTATACATTTGGGTGTTTCATAGGCCAGTTCATCCCACAACCAACAGACCACCCATGGCCAATGCTAACTGTGAGCGCAGCCTACTCAGAGTTTGTAATATTACTTAGAACACTGTGAGATCTTTTGTGATTCTTTTTACTGCTTGTTTGCTCAGTTCTCAAATGTGTGCTTTTTAGATGCCAATTTTGTATTGTAATGTCAAATGTACCTGGCATATTAGCCACTGTTTGGCTTGTTCTTAAGGCCACATGTAATTTCTGTGTCGAATGGCTTTCTGGACCTTCCTGGCTCTCTTTCTGGAATCTAACTGATGATTATCCTAATTGCCCTCCTGGAAATATTGCCTTCCAAAACTTCTCAACTCTGAACTAACTCTTTCTTGTTTTCCAATCCACCCTCCTTATTTCTAAGCCCCTTTAGTTTTTGATTTATGTATTATTTATTCTACATTGTGTTTAATAATGGAATATTCTCCATATTTATATTTGAACTGAAAACCTTTGTGAATATGTTTTTCATATTTGTAGCACCCTGAAGAACCCAGTAGAAAGGCTTGAAACAAATGAGCAGTAAATAAATCCCAACAAATGTTATGTTAAATAGCTCCAAATTGTGCATTTAGTTCTACAGAGGCATTCGGTGATAATATAATGTTGAAATAAACACCAAAGTTGATCATGTTTCAGGACATTATTTATTTAAACACTCACTTTTTAATCCAACTAGTTATATCTTTCAATGATAGATTAGATCTAAACCTATTTTTGCATTTTAATGTCATCAAATAATTCATCTAATTAAAAAAATATTCTTAGATAAGTGAATGCAAGGAAAAAATGTTATCTGAGTTTGGGGGTTGGCTCAGTAGAGTCAGAAAAAGTGCTTATGCAAGCATGTGAACCTGAGGTCAGGTTCCCAACATCAATATAAAAAGCTGAGCAGGGCACAGATCTGTAAGTCTAGCACTGATGAGACAGACAAGAAGATCCTTAGGCCCACTAGCCAAATCAGTGAAAGTTGCTACCTGCAAAAATTTGGTATAAAGGGATAGAGGAAGACACCTGACATTGACATATGACATCCAAATGCATGTGTGCATGCCTGTGTCTGGGTATGCACACACACACACACACGCACGCACGCACACACACATCCACAAGCATAGAGAACACCCATACAGAGAAATAGAAGTGTCATCAGAATATGATACTTAAATTTTAATTTATAAATTCTCTAAGGATATGCCTTTTATATGACAGAACTTTCTGTCTTTGAATTAAGATATAATAGCATCATTTTGACCATTCACTTTTTTTCATCCAAGCCTTCCCATACACACTATTCCCTGCCTTGCTCTCTCTCAAACATGTCTCTTTTCTTTAGTTGTTGTTATGTATGTATAGATGAGCATGCTTAAATACATAACTACAACGTGCTCAGTCTTTCTAGTGTTACTTGTATAAGTTCAGGGCTTACCACTTGTCATTGTATAACCAATTAGGGGACTCATCCCTAAGAAGGCCTATTTTTCCCACTGTCAGAATTCCTTAGTTGTCTGTAGTACTTTGTCTATGGGTTGCGCTCTGTGAGATTTCTGAACTGTCTTCCATGCTAGCATGTCAATAGTTGTACTTCTTCAAGTATTGTTCATACAGATTTTGTATGTATGTATGTATGTATATATATATGTGTGTGTGTGTGTGTTTGCTTGTGTATGTGTGTGTATATATGGACTCATATATATTTAGTATATTATGAATGCTTATTAGGAATATTTAGTACCGAGGTGCTTCATGAATATTTGCTCCTTCTATCCCTCACTCTATGTGTTCAGTGCACATTTGTTTGACTTGCTGACTACTTATCCTTAACACATTCCCGGAGGCAATTATGTGTATCTCTTTCCTCTGAATTTCACATTTGGTGATATCACGTTGCTAGTTATAAATCTTACAGGGTGAGATCATTTTCACCACAGAAATTAGCAAATGATGCAATTAATGTCTCGCTGGGAATAAGCCAATTATTTGACATTTACTGGCATGCCTCTATTTTCACGGTCTTTCATGTGCTCCATGTGACCTCTCGAACCTTAGCATTCTTCGCTGAACTTCAAAAAGTAGCTTTGTTTCTTGTTGCTTTCCCTTCAAACAAAGATTCTCTCTCTTAGGAACAGTCTGTGTTTGCCGTGCCACCTTTGCTTAATCAGTTCATGACCCCCTCTCAGATAACATGCCCTACACACATTCCGGAACTTTCAAAACTCAGAATCTGCATCTTTAGCGGGCGACTTTAGCACATTCACCTTTGCCACATGGTGTTTAACTATCCACAAATTTATATTCTTCATAATTTTTTTTGAGGATTTTTATACTGTATCTAATTGCCCCATAATAGGTATTATGATTAATAAACAGAGTGTAGTAAATGAATATTCAATAAAAGGTCTTTTTGTTAGTATCACAGTCATAACACATTTTATATATGACCTTGAAATCAGAATGAAACATAGGACTACTGCCTTCCTTGGCTCCCTTAAAATATCTGGCCAAATGGAAGTTTAAAATATCTACCAGCAGTGATTCTCCTAACTAATGATAGCGAGTGCAAATTCTACATTATTTGGCAGTACACATCCATGTTTGAGGTCATTTCTAGGACATTGAAATGCAAAGATTATTGAGTTCATTACCAACTTAGGCTACATAGTGAGTTTGAGTACAATCTTGGCTACATAGTGAGACCCTGTTTGAAAATTGAGTCATGAAATAATTCATGTAACATCTTGATTGCGGGTATAAACATTACATAGAGGGCAGAAAACAAAAGAATTCTGGTGTAGTGGCATACATCTGTAGTCACAAGACTTGAAAATCTGAGACAGGAGGATTATAACTTAAATACCAGGACTATATAATGAATTCCGAGTCAGACTGAACAACTTGGAAAGATCCTGTTTCCAAATAAAATAAAATAATTAAACACCTAAAGAAGGGGGCTGGAGATATGGCTACATGGATAAGAGCAAAGACTGCTCTTCCAGAGGACCCAGGTTCAAGTCCCAGAACCCACATAGCAGTTCTCTACTGTCTGTAACTCCAGTTCCAGAGGTTCTGAAATCCTCACATAGACATAAGTGTAGGCCAAACTATAACACACATGAAATAAAATAAAATAAAATAAATTTAAAAAGAAATACATGAAAAATAATAGCTACATAAAATGCTTAGCTTAGTGTAACATATAAGCAAATGACTCTAGCTACCATTAAAATTAAAATTATTCATAAGCATCATATGCTGATTTCTGGGGAAACTTGGACGTTAATATTTCTAAACCTAGTAATTTCATGGCAACTAAGTTTGAGACAAATTTCTCTGACTCATATTTTTTCTTTCGTAGGTGAGCTTACAGGAAGGGCTTTACTAACAAACTTTTTCTCATTTTCTTATACACACACACATTGTTTCATGAGTAGTCTCTGAATAGTATGCACATTAGCAAAACTTCACTGAAACCAATCTGCTCCCACACATTCTGATCCCATTTTGACGATGCATAACTGTTGGCGAGGACAATTTCAACAATGAAGAAGTGGGAGAAATGACTGCATTTTATGTAAATACTTATTCACTTAAAAGCAAAAGGGCATATATAATGATATTACTTAAGATTGTAAATGAAAGTCATTATTTAAAATAAGATTTCTTTACAATAATATTTCTCAGCAGTAGAAAGCATTGTCTTTTCTTTACAATTATTAAATCTATGCCTGAGAAAACATTATTCTACAAGCTTTAAGATTTGTACTCTGCAAAGAATCATCCATGTGCTCTAAGAAGAATTTAATAGTTGTTGATTCTTATTAAACAGAATGACTGAAGAATGTCAATTATCTAACATATGAATTGGTTTGATTCTATAAATATTAACACAGTCAAATATGTATATACACATGTGTGCATGTATGTATGTATCATGTATGTGTGTATATAAAGCAAGGAAGGATTCAAATTGGACTGTGAAAATCAGTCTTTTGAAGATTCTTATGTAGTTCTATCTTTTTCATTTTTTTGTAAGATTGTTGCTGTGTAGACAAAGCACATGCTGACCCCAGTTCCCTATGTAGCTCAGGCAAAGTCTGAAATCATGATCCTCCTTGATTACAGGTGTATACTCTCATGTACCACTTCATACCACTGTCTTTGAAAGTTTAGTACTGTGGACTGAGCTGTGTAGAAACAAAACATATAAACAAGCATGACAGCAATGGGATGATATTCTTTAGGAACGTAACTCAGCCTTTATCTTCATGGTATCTAGCTGGAAGAGAACTTCTCAATGACAAAGCATGAATCAGAATCTTCTGGTGGGCTTGATAAGGCATAAGTTTCTTGGTCACCAGAGTCTCTAAAACAGTTCATTTCTAGTAGGCCTGAGCCTCTGAATCTCTAAGAAGCTCTCAGGAGATGTTGCTGCTTCAAAGATTACTGTTTTTTTTAATCTAATTTTTTCCGTTTATTTATTTATTAAAGATTTCTGTCTCTTCCCCGCCACCGCCTCCCATTTCCCTCCCTCTCCCCGAATCAAGTCCCCCTCCCTCCTCAGCCCAGAGAGGGATCAGGGTTCCCTGTCTTGTGGGAAGTCCAAGGACCACCCACCTCCATCCAGGTCTACTAAGATGAGCATCCAAACTGCTTAGGCTCCCACAAAACCAGTACGTGCAGTAGGATCAAAAACCCATTGCCATTGTTCTTGAGTTATCAGTAGTCCTCATTGTTCACTATGTTCAGCGAGTCCAGTTTTATCCTAGGCTTTTTCAGACCCAGGCCAGCTGGCCTTGGTGAGTTCCCAGTAGAACATCCCCATTGTCTCAGTGTGTGGGTGTACCCCTCGCGATCCTGAATTCCTTGCTCGTGCTCTCTCTCCTTCTGCTGCTGATTTGGACCTTGAGATTTCTGTCCGGTGCTCCAATGTGGGTCTCTCTCTGTCTCCTTTCATCGCCTGATGAAGGTTAATATTCAGGAGGATGAAACAAAGGTGTTTCTCTACCTGCTACACTTCCTCAAAACTGTTTTCTAGTTTGCCAGAATATGTCTTATGGTGTAACTTTTTTCTTTGCCTCCATAATTATAATCACAATAATAACAACTTGTTTGGAGCAGTGAGACCCCAGATCCTGAATTTCTTGTAATCCCCTGATCTGAGTGCCTACAGCTGCTCTGACCTTCAGGAGTTCCTGATGGCAGGAGAGTGGTTTCTGGTGGGTTTGGCTGGGGCGTGGCTATCTCTATATAATCTGCCCCTGAACACAATAAAGGGGGCATTCTTGGGGAATTCAAGGATGACCCGTGTCGCAGTCTCTCTGTCTGTGTGTGTTTGTGTATTTCAACCTCCAGCCCCCTTTCCCGAAGCTCGGTAACTGGGTGCCAGCGCACAGAGCGCAGACCCGGGGGCTCAGTGCGCGGCAACAACTGATAATACTTCTTGAGTACAAAGCACCACACATTGTACATAATTAAAAAGTCTTTGAGAAAGTATATTAATTCCATCTTTCCTAAAATGAAATATATTTGAAATTTTCCAAAGTTCGTAGAGGTTAGATGATATTCAAACCCGTGTCAACTTGTATCCAAATTCCTAAATATTAATGTGCTCCAGGAATTCTCACTTTGTGATCTAAGTTTTAACCATCAAAGAATACTGGATTTCAGACTGAAAGCAGCAGCAAGACTAGAAGGACCATATTCTCTGAGCAACTGCTATTGGTGGGGCCTGAACACCTCAATCAGGGAAGGAAGCAGTGATTATACCATTCTCCAAGACCATGTTGGCTGCTATCCATAAGTTTCTGTGTCACAAAATCACTTTCTCTAAGAGGACCTGAAATTTTACACATGCAGCAGAGCACTGGGGCAGTTGTTCCTGTATTTACAGCTTAGAATAATAGCATAAATATCACATCAAAGGGGCCTTCATACTGTGAAACACAAAAGAACCTATGACTTTAAATAATGCACCAAAAGTTAAAAGACAAAATTTGTTCATTTTTTTCTTTGGTCAGTTTTTTTTGTTGTCATTGTTGTTAAGTGACAGATCTTTGCATTAATGTTACTTTAGAAAAGAATAGCCTCTCACTTTGAACTCACATACTGTGGTTCCTCATTGGCAGTTTTGCCTGCAAATGTAAGTAGATGTACATCATCCTGTTAAAAAAGTGTTTTAGAATTTTAGACCTGCTGTTTTGACTGAAAGAACTTTGACTTAGCCCTTGACATTGAAATGTTATTTTTTTTTATTTCTGAGGCTAGAATTAAATAGAAAACCCACCTTTTTAAATCCTAAGGAGCTTCTGTGCCACAAGTTTCCAGCAGTTGGTGTGTTTTCTAACTTTGAAATCTGAAAGGTGAATCTAATTGATATACTATGGGAAAAAAGGAGCTTTGGCAAACTTAGTAAAAACCCTGTGTGCCCAATATCTTTTCTGCTATGACGATGTGGGATTCCCCACTGTATGCTGTGAATATCATTGCTTAATAAAGAAAGTGCTCTGGGCCTATAGCCAGCTATAGGGGAACATAGTGAGGCAGAGAAAACTAAACTGAATGCTGGGAGAAACAAGGGTGAAGTCAGGGAGAAGCCATGTAGCCCTGCTGGAGACAGACTCCAAAATAAGCCACAGCCATGTGGAAATACACAGATTAATAGAAATGGGTTAAATTAATATGTAAGAGTTAGCCAATAAGAAGCTAGAGCTAATAGGCCCAGCAGTGATTTAATTAATATAGTTTCTATGTCATTATTTCCATTAGTGGGCAGCCGGGAAACAAATAAGCGTCCTCCTTCAATGATTCCCTGATTTTGCGTACAGTTTGTGGGTGGAGATGGTTTAACATAGAGTACCAGATATCTTAACATAACTCTCAACTTTGAGGTGGCAATTAGACATATGGGCCAATCTGAACATGTCAGGTTATAAATAGACTCAAGCCTCAGGCAATATGAACAGTAAATGGGGAAAGTCTTTGCTTTTCATCTCACTGCAGTAATTTTGAGACATACCCTACATTTTCATAGAGCTCCCATGGGAACTGAATCCCAGTTGCCTACATCAATAATGTGCTCAACTAAGCAGTCTTGATTGTTCTTTGTCCCTTTCAGTTTTCTGATCCCACAGTGTTTCCTCCTGACACATCTTGAATGAACTACTACTGCTCAAACCTCCACTTTTGTGACAACCCTAATTGAGACACCATGGTGACATACGCATTTCTATCGTTGGGCTACAGTAAGAACAGTTACACATGAGAGATATTATATCAAGTATGCAAATGTAGCCTTCTTAAACTAGGCTGCATTGGAATGGCTTACTGGCAAAAACTCCCATTCCAACACAAAAATAGTTAGGAGTTTGGATAAACATAAAATACTTAAAATTGTGCAAAACACTTGCCAAAATACTTTAATATCCGATTGCATAATTAAGCAAGTAAAAGGAAAAGGGAATTATTAGCAATTCTATCTTTAAATACAACTGATGGCCAAGGAAATCATGAAGACAACTCTTTGTGTCGATGAACTAAAAGTCTGTTCTGACAAACTTCTGTGTTCATTGTTCTCTTTCTGACCATTTTATTCTCAACAAATGAACTTATATGTCATTATACCCCACCCTTCTCTAGCACAGTGCTCCCATTCTTTGAAAAAGTAACTAATTCAAAAAAGCATATGAAAAGAGAGGGTGTGTATAAAAAGACTGAAATGCAAAGTGCCCTAAGTAAAGCTCATTTCCACTGTGGCTTCCATGGCAGTGTCACTGGAGAGTCAATGGCAAAGCAAGATACACAATATGAAATGTCAATTTGCTGTATCTCTAGGGGATGCCTGATATTCAGATGTCACTCCGGAGAGTGGCAAATGTTCTATGTCACCTTCTGTTGTGTTAGGAGTGGCGGTTACTTTCCCGGCACCCGGCTACCCGCACAGCTAGCTTTACCTGAAATAATTACACGGAAACTGTATTCTTTTAAACACTGCTTGGCCCATTATATCTAGCCTTTTCTCGGCTAACTCTCACACCTGGACTAGCCCATTTCTAATAATCTGTGTAGCCCACGAGGTGGCTTACCCGGGAAGATCTTAACCTGCATCTGTCTGGAGTGGGAGAATCATGGCAGCTCACTGAATCTGCTTCTTTCTCCCTGCATTCTGTTCAGTCTTCTCTGCCTACCTAATTTTCTGTCCTCTTAAAGGGCCAAGGCAGTCTCTTTATTTAACCAATGAAATCAACACAAAACAGCAGACTCCTACATCATTTCCCCTTTTTCTGTTAAAACAAAAAAGAAAGGCTTTAACTTTAACATAGTAAGATTACATATAACAAAACAGTTATCAAGCAAGAATTACAGTTACAATATTTATATCTACCTTATCTTTTATCATAACAATGGAAAATATAACTATAACTATCCATTCTTCAACTCCATCATAGACTCCAGAAAAATATAATATTACCTAAGCAAACAAGAAATCCAAAGCTCTAGAAATGACAGAGACATCTTGCTGCCTGGACAGTCACCCAAAGTTCCTCAGTACCATTGGGGCATCCATCTTCAGCCTTCAGGCCCATAGTATCCAGAGACATTTCCATGAAGCAGGAAAATTCAAAGACAGTTCAGTCACTTTCTGCTGTGTCCTGCAGAATGTCTCGCGAATTCTTTTATGAAGCAGGAACCCCAAAAGACCATCTCACCTTTAGGCAAGTTCAGCAGTCCTCTCTCTGTGGGTTATTTGTGTCCAGTTTATGCAACAGTCCAGGCAAGAGCAGTTTCTTGCCCAAATGACTATCCAACTCCATAAGGATCCTCTTTGATGCCCATCTTCCTCTTGAAGTAGATTGGTGCTGCGAGGAGCAGACGTGTCTCATTGTCACGAAAACCTCTACGTCATTAAAACATTTAAATGCCATATTCTGCAGTCTTTGAAAGATATGAAGAATGTCTATCTAACTGAAATATATCTCTATATATCTAGAAAATCTAACTAACATGACTATAAGCTTGATTATTATTGATCAACAACCTATATTTCCTAATTATACATTACATTTTTAAATGAACTACACAATCACAATACCTTAATCAAGATCAGAAATATGCATATGCATATAACAAATTGACCTTAAAATCCGTACCAATGCAAATTATTCATATCTATATCATATCCCCCTTTAAATGTAAAAGAACGTTTATAAACAATATATGGGAACATGGGCACAGTTTTTTCTCTCCAAACTGCTTCCTGCTGAATGGGGCATTGTTAATTAGGACTCTCATGGTATAACCTGTTGCTAGGTTCATCTCAGTTGGCAGTTGAGTGAAGTAATTTTTTGAGGGTGTTCACAGCAACCTCTCAGGAGGGCGTGGTCTATCATATCATATTGGGATAGAAGTAATCCACAGGGTCTCATCCTCTGTGAAAACAAAAGAAGACCCTCTCCAAAGCATCATATCCTTAGGCCCAAATTCTGAAGTCATAATACCCTCATGAAATCCATTTTGGTTTAGCTTGGCAGCCCATGTAATGAAATGTCTCTCTGTACTTAGCTCCTTCACAGTCAAAAATTTTAAAGAAAACACAATAATACAAAGAATCCAGACTCTCTGTGAATTTTCCATTTTTACGTGGCTTATTTTTACTCTATCACTTTACTTTATTCTGTCTCTTTAAAGACTTTACCTATTTTTTATGGGCATTAACTTTATTTTTTC
Source organism: Microtus ochrogaster (assembly GCF_000317375.1). Lineage (NCBI taxonomy): Eukaryota > Metazoa > Chordata > Mammalia > Rodentia > Cricetidae > Microtus > Microtus ochrogaster. The sequence goes on from NW_004949156.1 coordinate 1,037,923, forward strand.
TATTTTTTTTCTCTCTCAAGCCTACATACACTCATCCAACATTGTGATTCATTTAGTGGTCTTTTATGTCTGAAATCTGTTTTATTGTGAATCTGTCATTTTTTTTACTATTCAGGAGCAGTTTGTTTTGCACCTTTAAATCACTAAGAATCTAAGCTGTGACATTCCTAGGTCAAAAACAGGTACTGCCTGCTGGCCCTGCCCAGTCCAACATGGCGGAGCCACTCGTGCCTCTGATCCTTGCACATTGCACCACTAGCATGGCGGAGCTGCTTGTGCCTCTGAGGTGCGGCAGGCAATGTCCCCCTTTTAGGCACACAGCAGTCCAGTTGCCATCAAACAAATCGTAGAATTTTACTCCAAATGCTCCATTCAAAAGCTATGTCTCCTGCAGGAGCCAGACAGAGATTGCCAAGGCGACACAGCCCAGAAACCAGGCATTTTAAAACAGCCAGCTTTTTCCTGCTGCTGAGTCAGGAAAATTTCAAAATGGAGGACGTACCATTTTGTGCTAGCTCTGGGGCTACCAGGTAGGAGCGGCACTCAGCACTTTAATTCTGAGACTGAGCATTCAGCACAGAAACTCTTTTCATCCAAGTTACAGCCAAATCTGACAAGCATCGCACTGCGCAGTCTGAAAACACATCTCTGTATTGCGGCAGGAATCTGCCATGCTCTTCCGCCTGCCTAAGCCTGATTCGGCGGGGAGCACTGAGCACTCTCCTTCCGATCCCAAGTGGGAACACAAACATCCAGTCCCATAAAAGCCATTGAAATGCTTTAAAGCCGGAGTTCACACTCGCAGCATAGCCCCAAGAAGCTGTGCTTTAAAATGACACAGCGTTTTTTCTGCTGCTGTTGCCGAATCAGGAAATCTCTCTACAGCAGACCACCAACAAACAGCAAAAATGTGTGTTAAACTCTCTCTCCCTTATTTTTAAGCCTTCTCAGGTTTTTAAGTGGATTTAGTCCATCATGTCAGGTGCCACTCTGTTGTGTTAGGAGCAGAGGATACTTTCCCGGCACCCAGCCTCCCGCACGGCTAGCTTTACCCGAAATAATTACACGGAAACTGTATTCTTTTAAACACTGCTTGGCCCATTATATCTAGCCTTTTCTCAGCTAACTCTCGCACCTGGACTAGCCCATTTCTAATAATCTGTGTAGCCCACGAGGTGGCTTACCAGGGAAGATCTTAACCTGCTTCTGTCTGAAGTAGGAGAATCATGGCGACTCACTGACTCAGCTTCTTTCTCCCAGCATTCTGTTCTGTTTACTCCACCTACCTAATTTTCTGTCCTCTTAAAGGGCCAAGGCAGTCTCTTTATTTAACCAATGAAATCAACACAAAACAGCAGACTCCCACATCAACCTTCCTAGAGTTATAGCTTGAATGATTTAAGACCAAGGACTGATGAACTCTAAATGGGTTATATTGCTTATTTTTACCTTCTGAATAGTTCAGAGATTTACAAAATAATCTTTAACGTAACCCATGGTATAGAATATAAATAAATACTGTGTCTTTTTCTTGAAGGTATTGTGCTGGCCTGTGAGTTTCTTTTTCAAAGGTAATATTGTCAATGACTCAAAAAGTTCCAAACCCATAAATTTCAAAACTACACAGGGAAACTTAGACTGTAATAAATCTTAATTTTTTAAACATAAATTTACAAATGTGTTTTCTGTTTGCATCATTTAGATTGCTGTTTTCAGAAGAATCATGTATTTTAGTTTAAATTAGGGGAAATATATCTTTTCTGCCAACATATAAGATGTTCAGAGAAATACAAAGTGCAGGTGCTCCACTTTATGAAAGAGAGCCTAGTCACAGAGTGTCAGGCACATGAACATTTAATATTATTTGGGGTTTTTTTTTGTGGCTTTATAAAAGATTGGTCTGGGAGTAGAGAATTTCATCTGGGAAACCTAGCACATACATACTTCTCTCAGTAGCAGAGTTAAAATACTGACTTTGAAGGTTCATTTGAAAAGGCCTACAGAATTTGTTCATCTTGGGAATAGCTTTATATTCTTACATATTGCACTCAGGGTTTCTAGTCAAAGGAAAAAAATAACTTTACATAGACCTTGGCTGTTCTTTTACAACTCAAAATAATCCATTCCATCTGGGCAGTTGCTCTCCATTCTGTTTTTGTACCACTTCACATCATCTTTAATCTGCTCCAAAGATTTTTGAAAGAGATGGGGAAACATTTCCTTTAACTTAAAATGTAAATGAAGGAAATATCCGTTTTCAAGAGGAATGGACAATGAGGGGTCAAAGAGGCTTCACTTAATTGTTCTTTCTTTAGTTTCTTACAGATGTTATTTCTGCACAGGCTTCTCATTTCATAGTGTCGTTAATATGTATCCCTGTCATTTTCATGGGCTTTCATAAGACTGAAGTTACCAGAAATTATATTTAATTAGTACCTTTCTTAGTGAAAAGCTTTAGAGCATCTGTGCACAGTTTTTAAAATTCAATTGGCATACTTTTGTAAAATAATAGACACATTTTTTAAAAGCACAATTAACTTGCATGTCAATATATATATATGTATATATATATATATATGTTTTCTGTGTGTCAAAGAACTATATATCTTATCTCCTTTATTTGAAACCATGAACACATGTAGTTTGAAAATATGATTTCTTTGCTTAGCTATTAAAAGGGTATATCAATGGCTCTCAATATTTATGATGAGACACAGGTATCAACTCCTAAATGACTTAGATGAGGCTGAGACTGACATGTCTGGGATTGATCTACCATTGCTTCTCTCTTGACTTCTTTCTCTTAGTTTTCTTTTTCCTTTATGGAAATAGTTTTACTCTAAATAATGTTGTCATTCTCTACTTTGGGGCTTGTGAGTTGAGCAATGACAAGAAACTGGGAAGATAGAAGGGATGTTCAAGGATCATGGAGTTTAAGAGTCACCTGAAGAACAGCTATAGTTACATATTCGGGAATATAGTTGCATATTCCAGAGCCCCCCCCCACTGGATATTCTGCAGCAGGGCTTGAGGGTCTGGCCTTCTACTAGCTTCCAGGTGATCTAATGCTGTCACCCTATGGGACACTAAAGAAGAATATTCTGGACAAGTGGGCAGTGATAGAATAAGACTTTCTCTGCAGAATCATGTCTGATTCACTGAAAATCCAGACTTTCCTAAATGGATATTAATTACTTTCTGTGGTAGAAATTTTAAGAACATAATTCTCAATTATATCTGCAACCATTGTGTAATATGACTATTTTGGAACTGAAAAAAATTATCGTAGGGAATTCCAGTTAGAATGAATGACTGCAGCTCCTACCATATGGCTTATTTGCCTATTTAATACAGCGTGCTAATCTTTGCATGGTGATACCATTTCATTATAATAATCTTTCATTTTTTAATAATAGTGTATATATATCAAATTGTAAATTTTCTTTATTTTTTCAGAAGTAGGTAGTGCTAACCACGTTGTAATAGTCTTTTTATTCTTTTCTATAAACCCCCTTCATGGCATATTACACCAATACATTTCTTATAACTAGAATAAATTAATTTTACTGTGAAAGAGTAAACTGATCTGTAAATTCTGCTGTCATCTTACCATCTACCACAGAAATGCTTTACTCTGGCCAGAAATCTGAGTTATAGCCTTGACTTTTGACACTAAGAAGGAGAAAATAAAGATCGTTGTTTTTCAATATTTGTTCATTCAGCCAACATCTATTATACTGTGTTATGTAGCGTTAATGTATTATAAACACAGGAAATGGCATAACAAAAATTACTTGAGGAAGGAACTGTGATTTAAATGGAAACAAGTGTCAGAAGACAGAAGGACTTTGGGTAATCATGATGAATGTGGGGCTCACAGCAGTTTCAAGAATGGCAGAATTTACATCCTCTTAAACCTCTCCTATGATGCCAACAAAGTGAGTACCTGGTGAACTGCCTGGCTGCAAAGGATTGGTCTCTGCAGCAGAGGCCTTAGACTAAAAGCTTCCTGTCCTGGGGCTGATAAAATTAAGGACCTCGAGGTCTAGCCATTTCTTTTGGCCCATGTACCAGATTTGATGATATAGAGCCACCCAAATTATTAGCTTTCTTTATGCCATTCCATTTAGCAGGTCATTATTGTAGCTTATTGCGTCTTGTAGTTTTCACACCTGGGTGAGGTTGATCCTTGCTTCTCTCCTCTGGCAGAATGAGTAGCAGGATGAAAGCTAGTCAGTAGGAACAAAGCTTCCCATTTAGTACCTTCTTGATTTCTCCATGTTCTCTGCCTCAAGTAGGCAGTGTCAGCAGGATATGACGACTCATGTTTGTAACGCTCCCAATACCTGGTATGTGGAGTCCAAAGGATTGAAAATTGAAGATCATCAGCTACAACAACAGCTATAAAGTGAGTTCAAAGCCGATCTGGGCTACATGAGATCCTGTCTCAAAAGGAGGATAATTTTAATAATATACTTTTTTAAATCTAATACGTTATTGTAATAAATTATAAAGTATTAATAATTTAGCTATATTTTCCTCTTCACTTTTCAGAAAACTGCCTTGTAGTTTATAGTTATACCCCACACCAATTTCTATACTATTTGATCCACATTTCTATTTCGTTAAATTCATAGATGAAAATTAAATACTTACATATTTAAGTTCTTCCAAATATATCATATTTTTCAAAAATAAGACCTTGTTCCAGTTTTTTAATTTATGCCTGATTAAAATTAGAACTGGCAGCTTTAGCCTCTCAGTCTCACCAATTTGATCCGGAATGTTCAGAGGCCACCTCCAATCAGTGGCTATGATATTAAACTCAGTATCTTTGGAATATAATAGCACACTCTAAATAAATGTTTCTTGAGGAAATTACTCACTAACATTATAGAAGTTTTTAGTAATTATTTCAAAGTTGATCATCGCATATACACCACATCTCTCACCCTCAAGAAAAACATCTTTTAAATTTGAATAATTATTTTCTTTATTTTTTGACAGAAAAATGTTGAAAATTAAAATAATTTTTCAATGACCTAGACTCTGCATTTTAGTAGTGTTACAATTTACACTAACTTATTTTTCTATTTTGTAATATTTGGTCATATGACTATGCTGGATAGTTTAATTTCAACTTGAAACAAGCTAAACTCATCTGAGAAGAGGGAACTTCAATAAAGAAAATGCCTCCAGAAGATTGGGCCTTAGGCAAGCCTATAGGGCATTTTCTTAATTAGTGATTGATGGGGGAGAACCTAGCCCATGGTAGGTGGTGCTATCCCTGGGCTGGTGGTGCTGGGTTCTATAAGAAAGCAGGCAGAGTAAGCCATGGAGAGCAAGCTAGTGAGCGGTGCCCCTCCATGGCCTCTGCATCAGCTCCTGCCTTCAGGTTTCTGAGCTGTTTTAATTCCTGCTCTGATTTGTTTGGTGATGAACAGTGACATGGAAACCTAAGCCAAACTCCTTTTCCCCCAAGTTGCTATTGTCATGGCGTTTTATCAGAGCAACAGTAGCTCTAAGACACTAACCAAAGATTTCCCAGCTGTACTTTTATTCCCTCCCAGGGCTTGGGTCTTTTATCTTTACTTTTATTTATTCTTCTCTCATACAGTACATAAGGACCACAGCTTCTCCTCCCCTCAACTCCCCCAGTCCTGCCGACACCTCTTCCCTCTACCTCAGATCCACTCTTTCTCCATTTTCCTAAAGAAAGAGCATACCTCCCCGGGATATTAACTGAACACAGCATAACAAGATACTAGGCACAAACCCTCATATCAAGACTGGCCAAGGCCAGTAGGAGAAGAAGAATCTCAAGAGCAGGCAAAAGAGTCAGAAACATGACAGTTCACACCATTAGGAGTCCCACAAGAACCCCAAGCTAAACAACCACAACATGTATGCAGAGGACCTAGCGCAGACCCATGCAGGTTCCATGGTTGCTGCGTCCGTCTCTGTGGGCCCTTATGAGCCTTGCTTGGTTGATTCAAATCTTAGTGTCTCCAGAAGGCTGATAAATGATCAGAGCCTCTGTTCATGAATGTGACTCAGAATCTGGTAGTAGTTTATTTTCCTTGATATTTAAAATGTAAACTTCAGCAAATGTCATTTTATAGGGCAGTGGAATACTGTACAGGAAAAGTCCTTGGTTTTATGATATTAAAAAATGTTCTCAGTTTCCTTCTGGTTTTCAGAATGGAAACTCCTCAAAACAACTTTCATCTGGAAGTGCTACATTCGGGTTATTTCTTAATTCCTTAAACCCTCAGTCAAATTGAGGTTGATTTGAGGATAGCAGTGTCTCTTGGCTAATCAAGACTGTCTCCTTTTGCAATACTTGATGTTAGAGGACATCATCTGGCTTTGGAGATTAGGTGAGAAACTCACATGTATACCTTTTGGTAAGTCATAAATGACTCTGTTAATAAATCAAGTGCATGCTGGCGTACCCATAAACCATTCAGATAAATGGAATTCTATGCTTCATTCAAAATCTCTATGGGAAAATGTGCTTCTGTATTTTCTGGTGAAGGGGTGAAGGCAAACAATGAGCCCTGGTCAACAAGTATGTGCAAAGTGATTTGCAAGGAAGGAAAAAAGTCACCAGTGAGCATATTTTAAGCTCAGAAGAATGATTTCAGATATGTGTGTTTTATAGCTAGTACATTTTGGAATACAAGCAGTTATTACTCAATGGGAATTTGTTCTCTCTCTTTGAAAGCTTGTTTTTAGATGTTAATTTTTAGATATGTATTGCATAAGCTTTTCATCTCAATGCAGTATTTACTTTATATATGCAATGTGGATGTAAGATAGTTGCCAGACTCTTTTTTACAAATTGTTCTCTTTGTCCTGCTTCTAAGTGACAATTGAATTAGTTGAGCTTTTCAAGTTCCCTTGAGAAGTTTCTTCTTAGGAAACTTGCATCTTTTCTCAACGTCTGGATTCTTTACTAAAATTCAGCATCCACAAAGTCAGGAATCATGTCTGTCCCAATCACTGATGTATTTTTAATGCCTACAACAAATTCTATAATATAAATAGATGTTTAATCAGTTCCTATTTTTACCTGTTCCCACCAAGACATATACTGCCACTTATAGTGAAGTCAAATATGGATTGTAATGATTTTAATAAATTAGATATGTTATGTTGTCCCATACACATTTCCTATTCTCCAGTTCATACAATCAAACTACCAAAACAACAACTGTCACTTCAAAGAGAATAAGAAATATTTATTCTAAAGCACAAATAGTAAAACTTAAAACAGATTCAGGTTGCCTCAAATAACATGCTTCAGGGTAGAAATGGTTGCATGAACTTTCATATTCACAGAACAAAAGAAAATTATAAATTAAGGCACTTTTCAAATACCTTCCTTGAGACATCAAGTAGACAGGTAATGGCAAAGTAGGGGAAACTCTGTTAAAGGTTTTAGTTGGTAGCTTTTGAGTCTCTTGCAAACATTTCATCTGATATTCACAGAATGTTACATCAGACATAGAAGTCACCAATGAATGATTATTAATGAGACTAGAGGTAGCTCAGATAATTCAGCTTTAGATCTACAATATTCCAACTCTCCAAAACTGCAAAATGCTGGAACCTCTTATTTATCAGTTTTGTATCTTCTAGTATCTCTAAAAGAGTTGTGGATTTTTTTTTTCTGGAAACTTCAGTTCAAACCTGTATTGTTAAGCCTGACTGTTGTTCCAAAAACTTTAAGATTTTTGTTTTCGGTTTTTCAAGACAGGGTTTCTCTGTAGCTTTGGTGCCTGTCCCAGAACTAGCTCTTGTAGACCAGGCTAACCTTGAACTCCCAGAGATCCGCCTGCCTCTGCCTCCCGAGTGCTGGGATTAAAGGCGTGCACCACCACTGCCCGGCCAAGATTTTTTTTTCAGGAATGATTTTGTCATTGTATTTATGTGATAATCCAATGATATTAAAGACTACTGCTATATTACCACAAGGCATGCCCACGTTTGTTTATGCTTGTGATCCAAGACAACTAATTAACCTTGAAACTAGTTTAATACTTGAATAGTAATAAATCATATCTCTGTAAGGATTCTGGAGACCAGGTTCAAAGTGAAGGTGTAAAAAGCAGAGAAACCAAGACAGAAAACTGAGATCTATGCTGTGAAAAATCTTCATTTTCTCTTCTGAATGGTGAAAGGAAGAACTAGCACAAGGATGGAAATTCCATGGCTAACATTCAGTTATTTCTCACGTTTGCCCATGGGAGCCAATGCCAGTCCATAAACAGAGCATCTGAATGCTTCTTTGACTATGCTCTGCGTAGCCACCACTTAAGAGTAATGAGACTTAGAATACAAAATGGCTTTAGTATGGCTAAGCTACATGATCATCAAGATATTCTGAAGTGTTAAATTCAAATGGCTCTACTAAATTCATTGACAAAAAAAAATCAAATAGTCATCTCTCACTGTCAAGAGATAACCAGATGGGGGAACTGGAGAGTAACATTCTCCTCCACTCCTCAGGTTTCATGAATAGGTATTCAGACTGAGGTGCATACATGTCACTGTGTGGACAGGGTTTCTTTTGTTTTGTCAGCATACAAACATCACAGCCATCTCTGCATGCCTCTACCACTTCTTCAACTTCTAAGTTGTTTAATTTGATATATGATTTCTAGAAGATGTAACACATGCAAAGAAACCTCTACAATGGAAATACTTCAAATCCCATGTTTTCCTTAAGATAACATTGCCTAAAAGCAATTTTCATTATTTAAACACAAAATATGTTTTGATAACACACAAACAATAGTTTTCCTGTTTCAAAGAGTATAATAAAAATTTGAGTTACCAAAGATTAGAAAATACAGTAGTAAGAAAATCCTCTGATGCAAGCATACATTTGTCTATTTATTTCACAAAAGTTTGTTCCGAGTGCTATTTTTGATACTTGAGAAATACCAGGAAACAAACAAACTATGTTTGACTATTCATCTCCTTTGATCTTCAGTTCATGGAAGTGAAAGGCGATTAAGCAAGCGACTACTTCATGGTGAGATTTGTGCTTTGTGAGTGCGGTGGAGAGTCCACTTGTCAAGTCTGACCGTGGTTGGTGAGATAATGAGGGCAGCTTCCTCAGGCAAGTCTTAACCCTACTGAGCCAAATGCAATTGGGAACCTGGAGAAGGAAATATCCCAGCAAAGGGAATGTGTGTAATGGCTTGTGAGAAATTTTGTGGCAATTTAAGGAACTGAAGAAAGCTGGTCATGCTAGTAACAAGCAGGAAGCTTCATGATGCTACACTGAGTCCTCTATTTCTGTAGGTTCTGCATATATACCCAACTATAGATCAAAAATACATTTTAGACATGGATTCTGCACTAAACACAATTGGATGTTGTCATTATTCTTTAAGTGCTAAGGTATAGCAGCTATTTGTTTTAGGTGTTATAAACATTCTCGAGATGATTTCAGGCATATTCATGGGATCATTGCAAATACCCTTCCATTTTATATAAGGAACTTGAACATCTGTGAGTCTTGATAACCACGAAAGGTACCACTCCTAATCCCATTGTCAAGGCAACATTGACACTGCTGGGTGAGTGAGGATATTGGAGAGAGGTTGTGATGAGCAAAAGCAGAAGGACGGGGAGAGTGTTGTCAATGACTTAACAGATGGGCATATCAACTCTATTAGGACTGTTTGTAGTAAGTGACTTGGAGAGAGGACTTCAGTTGTGTGTGTTATCAAACCATTTACATAAAACTTTACACAAGAAATGCAGTCTATTTGAGAGAATATGGGGGTGGGAGGAGTAGTATTGAGTATAATCTTGCTGATGTTTAGTTAGAGTTAACTATGAAACACTGAAATTTTTGACTGATTTGATAATTGATGAAATAACCACATAGCTAGGAAGTATGTGAGTTGTTCTGGTTAGAAATACCATGACTCAAAGAAATGGGCTGTAACAGAAATGCATAATTTTCATCAACTTAAGGCCAAGTGGCTAGTCTAAGTAAATCTCATAGGAAAGTCTAACTTAAGATTGCTGACTCTTAGAATACATTTTTCTACCTCATCAAAAGAACCTGATAATTGCTCAGTCTCCTCTCAAATTGTTAAATTTTCTTTGGAAAGTCTTTTACCCTTTAGTTTTTCCCCCACAAATGAACAAAGATTCATTCCGAAGGTTTGTTCATCATCTATTAAAAACTCTGATGTGCTGGAGCTGCGAAACTAACCACGAGATTGGTGCACAGTGTCTAACTTAATATGTGATTGCCTTCTATTTTTATTTTAAAGAAAATGCAGTCATTTCCAAGGCTGGGCGTGCGTCTTTCATGATCATTACTGTACCGTTCTGCATCAGGAATAGTACCGAGAGTCTACTGACAATGGCAAATGATGGAAATAGTGGGGAGCCTGGCTGGAACTGGGAAATTTGGGAGAAAAAAAATGTGGTTAAAAAAGCCATAGGGTGAACTAGGCTGCTATGAAAAATCAGTACTCCTCTATCTAGTTGTATCCCAAGGTCACCAATTGCTTGGTTCTCCTTTTAATTGCCTTTAATGTTCTGCAGGTCCTTGAATTCTTTCCTGAGTAATCAAGACATTGGTGTGCCTAATCATTGCTTTGATGATTCTTGATCACAAAGAAAGACAGCAGCATGACTGCCACCAAACTGGGAGCTGAAGATGCAGGAGGAAAGAAATCAGACAGAGTTCTTGCCCTTGGGAATTTCTAGACTAGCAGCCAATTTCCATTCAAGTGCCTTTCCTCTCTTTTTCAAAGGGAAAAATGCTCATATGTATAATCCACCACTAAGGCTCTCTAATTAAGGATTCTAAATCTAATCCGACTCTCAATAAATGACTTAGAAATCTAAAATCCAGAATTTTATCTCCGTCTCTCTCCTTGCCTCTCTGTCTGCCCCCCTCTCTCCATCCCACATAGTCTCCTTAGGTAAAAATGGAATTTTTTGGACATTTTCTTTGTTATGCACGAACCCAGAAAAGCATTTTTGAAAACTTCCCATTAAAGGGTCAGAAGAGTGTAACTCAAGGCTGAGTGCTAGCTAGTACAGCATAGGCGAGGCCAGCCTGTCTTCTATCCCAGTTTCACACAGGGAGAAATGACTGCATTCGATGGCCAGTGTGGACAACATGAAGAATGAATTATTTCCCCCTTAAGAAAATGTAAAGCAAATTACGGGAAATGGAAAAATTCCTGCTTTGTCCCGCTGACAAATGCAGCAACTGAGCTTTGCATTAGTTAAGGGTAAGGTGATAGATTGGATTCAATAGATGTTGTAACAACTTTCCCTTACATTCTCTTTTAAAAGAGTACGTCTTTATTTCAAGGAGCTATTGTAGGCACTCTCTCTTGACAGTGTCCTAGTTCTTATCTCTTATCTCTGCTCACGCGGTGTTTCCTTTGAAGGACGTTTTGTTATTGGCCCTCCTTTTCTTCTTCTCCTACAGCACAAAGCACCCAGGGTGTTTACTCCCCACGGTGCGAGGGCACCTGGGTACACAAACAGTGGTGTGATCCTTTGGCTTCTCTCCGCTTGTCATTCCCTGAATGCAAGAAACAGATGCGCTGATCAATTAACCGTGTGCAGCGAACCCCAGGCAGGAAGGGAATGCTGGGTTTTGCTACGTCCTTTTGTTACTCAGAAAGAATGAGTGGGAAGAAAGGCTGTGTCAGCTGCTACTGAGACAACATAAAAATTCAGTCAGGATTTTTCCCCCACTGTATTGATAGTTGCAGGTTCATCCATTCTGATTTGCCTAGGACCCTCCTCATGCCTGCCTATTGTTCTCTCAGGATTATTCATAGTAACCTGGAGGTTCTCAAAAATATTCAGGTTTGGACAATATATTAGAAAATCTCCCTATCTGCACGGTCTAAGAGTGGAGAACATTACTATCATAGATCACTAGGACTCAATAAATCTTTGGTGAGAAACCAGTATTCGGGGAAAATGAAATTATACATGACAAAAAAAGTAGCAGGGCAATATGTTCATTGTGTGTGTGATTTGGACTCCATCTCATTTCCCAGCACTGATGGCAAGAGAGATAAGTTCTGTCCTGTTCGGCAGCCGTCCCTTGCATGGACAAAGTAGGTTGGAAAAAAGCTACATTGCTTTCCTATTCTTCCAGTCTTCTCTGTGACTTATAAATGAGGCAGCTGGTGGTTGTCCACCTTCAGTCCTTGCTTTAGTTTCTTAGTGGAATTGGTCATGTTTTAATTCATAGAACATTATAGCAAGAAACTCTTGAATCCAGTTTCGCCAGGCATTGAATATGTTGAACAGTGAAATCTTGCTATCTCTGGAAAGGAGGAGACAAAAAAGATATAGTAAAAACATTTTAATTAATTACTAGTATTGCTTTAGTATTTGATGCATGCATTCCATATGTTTTGTTCATATACGTAATGCATTTTATCATAACCACCCCCACTCTCCCCCATAACTTGTCCCAGATCTACCCAAACCTTCACGAACTTTCTATCTTTTTTTTTTATAACCTACTAAATCTAAATAGTGCTGTCCATTTCCTCATGGATGTGGGGCAATCCACAAGAGTATGGTCAACCTACAAGGGACTACATGCTTAAAAGAAACTAAGTCTCCCTGCCCTAGCTGCCATCAACTGACAATAGCTTATCAGCTGGGGGTGAGAGCTTATGAACCCCTCCCCATTCTGTACTGCGAATGTTGACTGGTTTGATCTTGTATAGGTAAACCCAACTGCTTAAATACAATGGTCCTGTTCTGTCCTGGAGGCACTGTTTTGCTCAAGTCCTCCCAGGGACTGATACAATATTTGGGGGCTTTAATGCGTTGTTGGAATTAAAAGTTATCTCTTAAAGTGCACTCATTGCAAGGCATCTCACTGAAATAAGCAGTCTCTTTGTGTTCTTCACTTCCTAACCCAGGTTTCTTGAAAAATATTATTTCTATGATGTAGAGGCTTATTGATAAAGCTATCCAATCTTTTTTATTATTTGTAGGTTTCTGAAATAATAATAAAAGAGAATGTTGTATAAATAATAGAAACCATTGTGGGAACTGACTTAGATGGTAGATATGGCAGTCAATGGCCAATGCAAAAAAATAAAAGTACTCTAGGATCCATTAATCAGAGAGAGGAATTTAATACAGGAATTATTGATGCCTACCAATCCACTGGAATGGCTGAAGGGGCAAGCAAGTTTTTGAGCCTAGCTTTCTATATAAATATCTAAGAGCACATAGAAAAAAACGCAATACGAAGTTGCTATATTTGATGGACCATTGATGCATTGTGTTTAAAGTTATAATGTGTAATTTTTCAACGGGAAATCAAGAGTTTTAACTATACAAGATAATACTGTTAAAACACCTACTAGGCACGACCTTCTTCTAACCAGGGAGGTAGTTCTTAGAATGGGCTTTGGAACATTGTTATAAAACGTTTCATGGGCCTGGCGGTGGTGGCGCACGCCTTTAATCCCAGCACTTGGGAGGCAGAGGCAGGCGGATCTCTGGGAGTTCGAGGCCAGCCTGGTCTATAAGAGCTAGTTCTGGGATGG